>NC_054827.1:570000-806114 GCF_018345385.1 Vulpes lagopus
TTATCTTACTCTAATAAACAGTGAAAAGAGGCACTGAAATTTTATGTGTTCAGAAAAGGAACTAAAATGAGTGATGAAAAGACAGTAAATAAAAACGTATACTAAGCGTTGAAGTAATATCTTCTCAAGCAAGAGTGACGGTGAGGTAATCTGATTATAAACACAGATGTCTGGAAATTTCATTATACAGCTTGCTGATTAGGGAGCACTACATCTGGCCTTGAGGCAAGCACTTGGACTGATAAAGCTATTCCACTTGGAATACTTTATTTTTCATTATATGCTCAATAATAACATGATTAAAAAACAAAATTGCATTCAGATCGTTCTGTTGCGTTCATGTTCTCCATCCCACGGGGAGAGCAGGAATCGTGTGCCACCCCTGCATTAAGGATTTCATCGAGTGCTACGACTCACCTAAAACATTGAATTTGTGCCTACAATAAACGAAATTATTTTTGACAGATTTATCATAAAAAAAAGGTTTAATATGCACAAGGTCCTGCAAAAGTAGCATCTTGATCCTGCTGACGATGGTCACACTCCACACAGTGGCATGGACTGACGGGATATTTAACCCGCTAGCGACAGTGGGAAACTCAGAGCTGGTTTTTCAGATGCGTCCAGTGGTGAGAAATCGTGGACTTATCTCCGTCCCACACATGAGTCCCCAGGATCCCTATCACCTGGGGAGGAGTGGGCATCCATCCTGGCATCTTGATGAGCACGGCCCCCATCAGCATTACAGACACACGCAAACAATGTAGGAAAATATAGAGATAAAGCAAGACCTTACCCACGATGCCACCGCGGGGAGAACTGTGCCAGCGTCGCTCATGGGACAGGAACCAGAGCAACAGAGGGACGGACAGACAGCGAGGGAGACACAAGACCATCCTCTACACGGGTATTTCTAGGATCAAATCCAATTTGCTTGGGTTCATTACAAGAAAAATAGAAAGAGTTCAACAAAAGACTGACATTAAGATACGTGTGTCTTTGTTTCAAGGTGCGCCTCGCTAAAGGCATAGAAACACCAAGCTTATAAGAATGCCACGAGGGCTGCGATCATTACTAACCACGAGTGTCCGTCTCCCGGTTGTGCGTGGCCACCTGCTGTAAGGACAGAGATTGAACGTGCTTCCGAGTGCGTGACTCTCCACTCGGTACTGCTTACCGCCCGGCCTTGTGCAATAGCTTCTCTAACCTCCTCGTAATCCCACACACGTGTCTGACGCTGATATTCACGGAGAAACGCTCCACTCTTTTCCTCGCTCATAACTTCTACGTACTCGGGCCCTTCATTCTCGTCACTTGGACGTGGGGGGTAGTAGCTGTGGGTGTTTTCTTCCGCCAAGGCTTGCGTGTGCTTGGTGCCTGCTATTCTTCATTGCTTGCTGGTCACTCCTGCCTCCTTGGGCTCCTACACACATGTGGGGCAGTTTTGTTACTCTCAGAATCCCCTACTCCCCCGTTCCTTGATTGGAGGCGTGTTTCTTGATCCTATTCATCGTAGTTTCACGATTAGGCCTCATGGCATTTCAGATCTTATACGATGATGCTTCCAGTTTGCTGTATCATTGTTAAGAGCGGGAACGAATTCTCCAGATGCCATGTCCCCACCTTCCGATGCCATGTGTGTTGTGTGAGGAAGTGTTGACTCAACGGGCCTGGGTTGGGCAAACCCTGCATATTCCTCAGCCAGTTTGCACTCCAGCCCTTGCACAGCCTCTGGACCCTGAGCCTCAGGGATATTGTGTGGGGTAGAGCATTTCTGCAAGGCTGAGGGCCTCGAGCTCATACCCGTCTGCTGAGATAGTTCATGCTGAGGACGTGATCGGCGGCCAATACCTGCTGTCTTTCTGGGGCTGCAGAGCGTCCATCCCTGAGGTCGCAGAGGTCACTAAGGCCACAGAGGTGCTACAGGCCTACACCATGGGCTCCCCAGGAAGACCCCTGGACACCCAGGCCAGAGCAAGCATCCCTGTGGGCAACACTTGAAACGCGTCACCTCCCATTGCAGGGAACATTGTGCCCCATGCAGTTCCACCGAGGGAGGCTCTGTGATCTGGGGTGTCCACCCCCAGAGCCCTGAGAAGTAAATACCTGCTGTCCACAAGCCCCCCAGTCTATAATATTCACTTACAGCAGCCCAACCAGACCAGGATATAGTCTTTTGCTCATCTATCACTAGGATGAAATGCACCTTGAATTTCCAAAAACCCAGACCCTCTAGTCATCTATCTCAGAGCGTTCATGACTATATAGACCCTTTAAAATTCATTTTACTGGGATGCCTGGGTGGCTCCATGGTTGAGCGTCTGCCTCTGGCTCAGGGCGTGACCCCGGGGTCCCGGGATGGAATCCCAGGTCGGGCTCCCTGCGTGGAGCCTGCTTCTCCCTCTGCCTGTGTCTCTGCCTCTCTCTGTGTGTCTCTCATGAATAAATAAATAATTAAAAAAATAAAATAAAATTCATTTTACTAAGAGATGATAAAGACACATTCTTAGCTCCATGAAAAACTTAGAACAGAAAGTCGTTTTCAAGTTTCTATTAGCACGTGTACCTGACTGCACTTACGCTGAGTGAGGAAGGAAAGGGCTGACCTGGCCATCCCCTGGAGGCCGGAAAGGCACCGGGACGTCAGCGCGGGCACTGGGTGGGGACCCACAGCCCTGGGTGAGGGGCGCTGTGTGTGGCTGAGGCTGCCACACTGGTCTTGCAGAGACACCCACAAGAGAAAGATCACCTTGCCTAATTTGAGAATCTCGTACACGATCTCTGCATTTCTCTGAGCTGAGACAATCCATTGAATTTTTTAAATGACTGAATCTTCCATGCTGGGTTTTAGAAAATTTAGAACATAAGTAATGTGAACTTTATTATTTTGAATTTTTTAAAACCTCTTAAATTGATTTACTTGAGTTCAGTGTTTTTGTGTTGTTGCTGTTGTTTTACTTTTTAAGAAATTAATTTTGGGTTTTATCATTCTTGCCACTTTTTGTAGGGGGAATCCTTTCTATTTTCTTCTTTTGTAAGTACGCTTCGTGTACCTGTAAGGTGTACCACGAGAGGACAGCCAGGTGCACCCGGACGCAGTGACCTGACTACCACGCCACGCTCTTGAGCGATCCCTTCACACGTCACCGTTTCCCAGTGTGGTGAGGGCACCCGGAATCTGCTCCCAGCATCTTCCTGGCAGACGATCTGCTGTCAGCTGCGGCCTCTCGCCCGACGTCGGAGCGCTGCCTTAGTGGTCCTGCAGAACGGCTGCCTTCTGCCCTGTGGCCTCAGCCCCCTCAGCCCCGGCTGGTCCCTGGGTCCAAGCCTGGAGCCTGTCCGCAGGGGTGACCTCGCACTGGGGCGGGCCTGGCCCTGAGTCTGAGGGGTGTCCTGGTGCACGGGAGGGTCAAGGATGCGGTCTGAGCCCCGGGTGAGCAGACGCTGTGTCCACAGGGGCCAGCCCAGAGTCCGGGTCTGTGGGGGCCAGCCTGGCCCAGGGAGGGGCTGCAGGCTGGGTGAACAGGTGCCTGGGCCGGGGGCGCTGGCCTAACCTTGGTGTGGGCTGTGAGGGAGACATGGAGCCTCTTCAGTTGGGCCAGAGTGATGCGCTGGGGGCGGTGGCTTTCCCTCCTCCTCCTCCTCAGAGCCCCTTTGCCCGAATCTGCATCCACCACGTGCTGGGATCCCTGCCCCGGTCGTGGAATGATAAGGAGAGTCCCTGAGGTCATCGGAGGATTGTCTGGGCCCTGAGGGTGGGATGCTTCTTAGCTCCTGAGTCCTGCTGACCCCACCATCTGTCCCTGGGGCCGGGGGCTGGCCACACAGCACCTGCCTGTGGTCCTCAGCACTCCTCGCAGCCTCCCTTATAAACCCCAAGTCACAAGTGAACATTTGGGGTTCTGGCCCACAGAATGGTCTTGGAGAAGGAGGAACTGGGGAACAATCCTCCGATGACCCCAGGGACTCCCCTCATCATCCTGCTGGCTCATCCGACTCCTCCCGGCACTCCGTGTCTAAACCCGACCTGTGGGCTTAGTACCTGACCTCAGTGACTGCTCCTCTCCCTTGCTTCTCCCGAGCCGGGGGATTGTGTCCTACTTACTGCCCAGAGGGATGTGTCCTTCACCTGCTCCTTTGTCTCAGAATCCCCATATTTCCCGTCCTCTTGCACAGATTCCATCAGCGCACCTTCAGGAACCTTCCCTCAGTCTTCATGCCAGAGCTTCCATCTCGAGGTGGTTTTCCTCCCCAGGATTCGTATTGTACTCGGATTTGACCGCAGCCATGTAAGAAAGCATGATTCTCATTTTCTTTATTTTCTGCTTCTATAATAATAGAAGAGAGCTCTTCTGCGAGAGCTCTTCTCTGTTCTCCGTAGACTCCACAGAAGGCTTGTCCACATTGCTCAGTAAAGAATGAGCTGCCGGCTGCTGGCTCCCCGCCTTCCAGCTCTCCCATCGAGCCTCGGGGCCGCACTGTACCACACTCTGGCATCCCCAGAACACTTTCCTGTTTGCGTTTCCTCAGAAAGTCCATTCTTTGTCTTTCTTTCCGGAACCTGGCAGCGAACCCTTGCCACCTGCTTTGTTAGTTGTAGGGAGGTTTTGGAGGATATGCTCCCTATCACCATGGAAGAAAACAAAACAAAACAAAAAACAGCCACCACCTCTATACAATTTCCAGTTTTTCTCTACCTCTAAAATACATTTACTTTCTACACATTGGAATCATTGACTTTGGGGAGGAAAGGTGTACAGTATAAGAAAGATAAACAAAATGACTTCCAAGAAAGAGCGAGACCTTGTCTCTGATCAGTGGATGTAAGGGATAGTTCATTTTATGGTTGACTTCTTTTTTTTAATAATAAATTTATTTTTTATTGGTGTTCAATTTGCCAACATACAGAATAACACCCCCCCAGTGACGGAGAACAGAACACACAAACTCAAAATGTGCCAGCTTGGCATGTGGGTCATTTGGGGTTGAAGACAATCATGATGGTCTAAGAGACTCATGAAGAGGTGCTTCTTTTCTTTTTGTTTTACTTCCCCTTAAAAATCTACCTTGGGGCCTGTACCAGGAAGACAGCTATTGCCAGAGAAAATATATCAGAAAGACTGAGTTGTCTGGCATGTGCACTTGCCCAAGATTTGCTCTTGCCATCTACCTGTGAATTGTCTTCCTCCCTTTTGAAGCCTCGGGCCCTGAGCTCCTTCTCCTTAGCTCAGGATGGCATATGTGCCCCAACTGCCTGACTCTCTGGGGCCCCATGCTTTTGGGCCTCCCTTGTACATACGACATTAAATTTGCTTTTTCCCCCTCCTGTTAACTTGCCCGACATCAATTTATTTATTAGACCATCCAAAGAAGCTAACAGGGAAGAAGGGAAACGTTTTTTCCCCTATAGCAGACAGCATACAGCTATTTTTCTTAGTTACAGTGTCATAATATTTAAGACACACCATTCCTTTTTTCGGCTGCTAATCTTAACTAATAACTAATTTAAACTGCTAGTAGGTCACCAGTGTTTTCTATGAAGCCTACTTCTTTTTCTTTTTTCTTTTAAAGGGTATTTTATTTTAAGTAGGCTCCATATCCAGAGTGGGCCTGGAATCAGAACCCTGAGATCAAGAGTCACATGCTCCACTGACTGAACCAGCCAGAGGCCTCGAGGCCTATTTCTTTATTTTTCTAGTTATGGTATGGTAATCTTCACAAATCTAATTTCTGAGGTTTTTTTATTTCCTTAAAAACTTTAAATCTCCTTACTGATTTTCTATCTACTAATTCTGTCAATTACTGAGTGAGAGAAGACTGTTTGCATCCTCAAAAGAAAAAATTACTGTGTTTGTCTATTCAGTTTTATTAATTTTTGCCACATGTGTTTAAGAGCCCTGTTGTTAGGTGCATACACATTTAGGACTGTATTACTGTCTTGGAGAACTGACCTGGCCCCTCTGTCCATTATCTTCATCCTTCATAAAATTTCTTGTTTGTTACTAATGAAGCTTGTCAAGCTTTACTTTGACAATTTTTTGCCTGTATAATCTTCTTTTATCTATTTATTTAAATTCATCTATGTCTTTATACATCTATGTCATAAATTCATCTATGTAGACAGTTTGGTTTGATCTTCTTTTCTATCCAGTCAGTTTAGCCTCTGTCTTTTCATTGGGGTATTTGAAAGGTTTGCATTTAATGTGATTTTTGACATATTTCTGTGCATCTGTATGCTTTCTCTATTTTTTAAATCTGTAACCCTTTCTCTTCCTTTTCTATATTTTAAAAATTATTTTATCTTTCCTATAGAATTAGTATTTATGCTTTTATCAAAAGAATGTTAGTGTATTTTTCTAGTATTTTTTTTTTTAAATGACAGATATGCCCTACTGATATGCACTCACAGAGAGGAGTAGCTAGCTAACACCAGAAGGGGCAGGTGCTCATGTGTGTGTATGTTGGGGGGTTAGTGGGGAGAAGAGGAATGACATTTACATAATGGCAACTAAAAGCCAGATGTTTTACCTCCATTTACCCTTCAACTCTGAAAATAGTGTCATCACTATTTTCAAATGTTTTTTTTTTTAATTTTTATTTATTTATGATAGTCACAGAGAGAGAGAGGGGCAGAGACACAGGCAGAGGGAGAAGCAGGCTCCATGCAGGGAGCCCGACGTGGGATTCCATCCCGGGTCTCCAGGATCGTGCCTTGGGCCAAAGGCAGGCGCCAAACCGCTGCACCACCCAGGGATCCCTCAAATGGTTTTACCCTTCTTCAGATGCTCATGATTTTGATGACACTATGTATATTCTGAATCGAATGTCTCTGAAGCTGATTTGACATTCTCAGATAAAATATATTTATTAATATATATTCTTATATTCTAATGTATTCCTCACCCCCTAACCCACACTGATTTGAAATATTATGGTAAAATCTTACCACAAATTTAATATCATATCACTTGTTTTAAATATGGCACTCAAGCTTTCTAGAGTGCTAATGACATTTAAAATATTGTCATTTTTAAACAGTTTTAAAATTTCAACTGTTTTTTTAAAAATGTTCTCTTGGCAAACTTCTAATGTTTGCTAGTTTCCAATTAAAGGAAATGCTAAATAACAATCCAGAATTCATTTTGAGCATATGTTCAGGTGAAATGAAAGATGGGCTTTTTAAATGACATAATTAAAAATGTCATTATACCAGGAGTAAATATCAATGTTCTTTTAAATGTAATTATTATTTTTAAAAACATTGTAAAAAATGAAAGTGATGATTATCTAAGATGATAATAAGAGCTTTCTCAAGGTTGACTTTTTGTTATAAAGAGATATATATGTATATATCATGTATCTGTATACATATATCTCCTATCAGGATTACTTCCTTAGATATCCTGGAGTCCTGAAAGACTATACCCATATTAAAGTGAATACTTGTGGTATCTACATCCAGGAAAAGAGTTTGTTTTTTAAATGGTGACCAGGGAATAATCTTAAGTGATGATACTATTCAAACTTGGCACTGTCTTCTCCAATTTATCCACCTAAAGCCTATTGGCAGAGAAGGTTCTTAAATCACTACATTCCTCGGGGAAGCAATAATTGAGTTCTGCACAACAAATATATCACCTAACAAATGTCTCCATGCCTGAAATAAGTGTAGACATATGCCAGGTACAATGGTAAACACAATGGATGCTTTATTTTATTTCTGTAGGTGAATATTTTAGCAGACTCCCCAAACTAAAATGATTGCCTAAACTCCCATTTCCAAAAAAAAAAAAAAAAAAATGTGGGTTTATCTGAGATTTCATTTTCAGAAGCGGAAAACGAATATGGAAGAAAAAGATATTTTTTTCCTACCTTGGCCAGAAGCTCACATAGCTCCATTGGCGGTTTTGGGTAGGTATTTGAAATGAAAAGTCAAGGGCTATCACAAGAGGAAATTTCTGCTTATATTGGTCACTTGTTCCAAATTCTGCCTTAAGAAATATGAACTTAACTCCTTCCTATAACAGTTGTGAATATCCTTCTCAGAACGTTTTACCCACACCTGAGTGGATTTTTGATAGTTAATTCTATTAACCGATAATAATAATAGTTACGTTAATTTTTATGTGTGGATTATGCATTTTTGATCAATCTACAAACACTTCTCTTTATTCCCAATGCAGTCTGGTCTAATGGAAAAGTAAAGGACTAGGAATGCGACGATAGTAAAGCAGATTCCACAGCCTGTGGCATGCAGAAAATGACCAATACAGGTTAATTGTTGTTGCCATCACTGATATGTGCGGCCAATAAATGCATGACTTTGGGCAAACTGCTTGAATTCTCTCATATATTAAAGTGGCCTGTCTACATTCTGGGGTTACGACAATAGTATATTAGATGAAAGAGGATTAAAAATGCTTTGAGAAATGAAAATTGACAATCTAAAATAAGATATTGTCATTACCCCCAACAAGCTTCTGGACTTGCCTCCTCATTAGCTGGTGCATGATCCTGGAATGCAAAGTGGTTTTATCATTTACTGCAAGAGGTAAAATCAAGTCAGGAAAGCCCACTCTATGTACAGAGGAGATAATCCACACTAACTCTAAAGATAAGGCAATACTGGCTTCTTCCACTTGTGGTTTTCAAATCATAGCTTGACTCCACCAATATGGACAACTGCCCATGGGCTATGTCTGGTGCCTCATCTCCTTAGTTAGCCTCGCCTGATGTATAAAAGTACTCCCACATTGGCTCCGGGAAGGTGTTCAGAGAGTTACCTGTAGGTTGGATCAATACTCCGGTTGGCTGTAGCTAACTCTGATGGAGGTATTCACACAGATAATGTGTCCCCAGTGACCCATTTTGTCCACTCAAATAAGCCAAGTCTGTACAGATCTTCAGGTGATTTTATTTTAAGCCTTTCAAGATGTTGTGCAATCTAAGCACAGTGCAGGGATGGGGAGCAGTAGTTGTGGCCAATAATTGGCCTAATGACCAATAAGGCTCCACTCACTAGTCTTGCTTGTAAACATCCAAATATGGTGATTGGAGCCTCTTTCCCATAATCCCAGAAACACCACTCCACTGATGTAAGCTCTGAGGCATGTTCAGATTGGTGCGTAGATAGCAGTCTTTGGCATCAAAGCACTGGGATAGCTAGTACTTCCCAAACACAACACCCATCCTCTCACCATGCCAACACACAGGCATGACCAGGGTGTCTACCGGCCTTCAGAGGCTTCCTGGGCTGGCAGATGATCATCAGGGGAGCTGTCTCCCCCAGGCCCTGGTCCTCCTACTGCCACTTACCCAACACACCATCACCAGATGACAGAGCATTGGAAGATGCTGTTTAAGATGGAGTAAGAACAATGAGCTATCCAGATGCTGCCTTCATCAGCTTTGGTAGTGGAATTCTCAGGCAGGAGACCAGAGCAGCCACTGGCTGAGGAGGTGCCATAGATCCAGCCTCACTGGTCTTCTCCATCGGGACCAGCTCCAGCTTGCCGTCATGTGGGGTGTAGGCCTAGCAGACCTGTAATGTCTCATGGGTAGCAAACCAGGTATCTCCCAAAAACCTAGTGGCCACTCAGTTGCAGCCTAGTTTACTCAGTGTTTGGGCTAGTTTTTCCAGCATAGGTCAGCAGTAGCTTGGAAGCAGTAAGCCAGAAGCTACATGAAGCTCTTTCTTATAAGATTCCACGTGTACATTGGTTTTGGACTCAACCTCCACAGCATCAGTGGCAAAGTCATTGAGGACGTCTGTGCTGTCTTCCTTTACCAAGAGGTCAGTGAAATTGGAGGAGGTCAATGGGGCTGAGAACTTGCATTTCCAGAGACTGACGGTGGTTTGCAGGGCTTCCTGCAGCGCGTCTACCTCACTGTCCTCACACAATAACTGGCAGAAGGTGATGTGGGGGGAAGATGCTCTGTGCTTTGTTCTTCTTGTAGCTCTGCTTTGACTGTTGCCCAAACCAGGAGAGCTTGTGTGCTGAGGGGCTGGTGGGTTGGAGGTAAAGGATGTATTGAGGTCATCCAGAAAGGAGTCACCAATGTGGGAGAACCACCAATCCCATGGCTTTTGAACACTTCTTCCTCCTGCAGATGCCAAGAATTTTGGCATCTATAACTCTGGTCAGGGCCCAAACCAAGGAGGGGACAATACTCTCAATCTTAAACCATCCACCCAGCACTTAATTTAAAGCCTTTGAGAAACTGGGTCTCAACCCAGGTCTATAAAGAATTGACCTCTGGGTCTACTACCTAGTCAGCAGTGACTGATATATTCCTCACCATGGAGCAGGGCTGCTCCATGGGTGATCATGGTTGCCCTAGCTTCTTTACCTGGTCTCTAGACTCCCACTTTCATGACTATATTACAACTTTAGAAGCTCTTTTCAAAATTATAATAAATGAAAAATTAAGCCACTGAATGCTTAGCAACACTACAGTTAAAAAAGGGACAGTTAACCTTTCTCCTCAATCCTACCTTGAGGAGAAGGAAGGATACTCTCACTTAAAAAAGGAAGCATACAACTTACACCAAGTTATTTATATGGAAATTCTCAAACCATGAAAAGAGTCCGTATTCTTTTACATTAATTAATGTAATGTTAATATTGGGACCAAAGAAGCAAAATGTGATATGGTTAGTACCAGAGTCTAATTTGGGGTCTGCTGTGGAAGACCTTAGGAATGCTGAATATATTGTTGAGCTTTTCTGACTTTCATTATTTTTATTTTAAAATGAGAATATTGGGAGTGATGGGGTGAGACCCTTCCACACTGAGTCTTTCATACAAATCAATGACCAAATCTGGGCTGATTATGAGTAGCCACCTGGGGGTATAGGAGAATGAATAGAATCAGGGAGATGGATGGGGAGTGCATACATAGAAAAGAGAGGACAAGATAAATTCCATTTTAAGGGCATGTAGTTCTGAGCTAAGTTGACATTGTTATGAGTTGGCAAGATAACTGGTAGGAAGTGTATAGTGATCTTTCTGTCAAAAAACCCCCAGAGAACTGATACTGGAGAATCTGTGGGTGTTGTGGGGAGCTTTGAAGTCCCATGGGTAAAAGATACAGGGTGAGGATGCCCATATTATTGACTCATCACAGGAAAGTGCATGTGTGAAAGAGACAAAAGCAGCCCAACTAAAGACAAAAGATCTAAATTGGGACTGGAGCTGCCATCCAGCATTTCAGCCCAAGTCAAGCCAGGGTCATTACTTGTTAAAACAAAAGACAGTGTGCATATGGGAAAAATAGCAGAAGACAGGATCCTCATGATTTACCAATCACCATGTCTGAGATAGAATCCAAAATTACCTGGCATAGAAAGAACTAAGAAAACACAGCCTATTTTCAGTAGAAAAGAAAATGTGCCAAAACTCAGCTCAACATAACCCAGATGTGGAAGCTAGCAGGCAATAATATTAAAGAGGCTATTGCATTTCTACTCAATGAAGTAAAACAAAATGTATTTCCAATGAACATATAAGAAATCTCAGCAGAGTAATAGAACTGAAAACATATAATATCTAATTGTTTTTAAATAGACAATAGTTGGACTTAGCAACAAAAGGGAAATGACAGAGAAAAGAACAAATAAGCTTGAGGACAGATCAAATAAAGAGATAGAAATTTTCCAATGTAAGCAATAGAAAAGAAAAGGGTTTACATATATATAAATGTAACACTGGGGACCTGTTAGTTCATATGATGTGGTTCAATATTATACATAAATGTAGATGGAATTACTAGGCAGAAGAGAAAAATGGATGGGAAAGTCTCTGGAAGAAATAATAGCCAAAAATTTCCCTAGTTTGATGAAAGATAGAAATCCACAAATACAATAGCCTCTAGAGTAGATGTAGTCTTTCTTCTGCCAAAAATCGAGGTTGCAAACTATACCCAAACACCATAAAGAAACCAGAAATCACATTTATTCCAACCTGGGTTTCATCCCTGGGAAGGTAAATGAACAATGCATCCTGCTCTGGGGGTACAGCCCTCTGGGAGTCCAACAAGAAGCCCGAGTAAACTGCTTCTTGGTAGATTCCAAACTCACCTTTATGTTCTCCTATCTCCATGAATCTGTCAACAACCCTGCACATCCTCTCAGCCACTCTGCTGCGACTTTCTGAAATGATGTATCTTAGGGCCCGAATGGCCTTGAATGCTGAACTCATCTCTTTGGGCTTCCAGGACATGACTCCACAAAGCTCCACTCTCAAGGACTTTCCAGATGCCCTTCTTTACATATTTCTTCCATCCTTTCTTTTATATCTTCCATAATTTTAGATGCACTAATTCATGATAGCTTTCAATTTCTCTATTATCTAATATGCTAAATGTCACAATTTTCCTTCAGACAGATTTCATTTCTTTTGTTCCAGAAGAGTTGTTGCCAGGAGGGAGATTGGCTTGGGTACCATTAGATGTTCATTTGGGTCCTGAATAGAGGTCTAGATTTGATCCTTATTTCTGTGACCCTCCAGAAGAGTACATGGACCTTAGAAATATTTACCATCTTTTACCTCCTAAACAAGCACATTTATATAACACCATCTGAAAAAAAAGTATCCTTATTTTACTCCTATTATAATATTTTTATATTTGTGTTTAAGCAGTGACCAATTATATTTCCTAATATTTAATATGCTTATTCATGAATTAGTAATTTTTTTTAGTTTCTGATATATTTTTCAATAATTCATCAGTTGCATATACACCCAGTGCTCATCACATCACATGCCCTTCCTAATGCCCATCACCCATGATGATTTAGTAATTTTAAAACCATTTTCCCCTTAGTAGGTAACACGCTCCGGTGCAGCTTCATTCTTGAATTGTTCCTTCAGAAATTATAAATTGTCTCTTGCAGTTTTGTCTGAAATATTCACATTATTTTTGGCTTTGAATAATTATGATATACTGGAGATATAATAAATTGTTAAATGGCTTACCAACACATCGCCTCCTCTGTTGTTTATGTGAAGCTTTTGTCAATTAATATCTGTGCCAGTTAGCTACTCTTTCTTCTTCACTGGTTATCTTAGAACTTCCTCACCTCCCAACCTGCCCAGGCTTGTGTGTCATTTAATTTTAATGTGTCTGGAGATGTGTTTTTATTTATTTCTCTTGCTTGAAACATACTGTGTTCCATGTTGTCATTACTTCATTTATGCTATCTCTCATTTGTCCTCTCTATCGTTTGTTTATCTTGAAGTGTCATTGCATCTTAAGATCCTGATGCTTTTGGCTCATGTCTCCTTCAACATTTTACCAGGAGGCCTAAGAGTCACCTTGCAAATTTACTGATCTTGTTTTAAGTACCCTTTCCTTAAAAATCACTAGGGAATCCCTCTTTTGTTTCTGTTAAACATTTGTTTTTTAGTACACCCCCCTGAATCGTATTTCTAGATCCTGAAGTAAGAGAGTTTAATTTTTCTTATTCTAGCTACTTCTGAAATTAGAAACTAGAAATTATTTTGTTTTTCACTAAAAGGAATAAAGGGTGGCAAAGATGTAGATGCCTGGGGCGTCTGTGTCCTCTTTGAAAAGTAAGTATTATTATTCATCAGAATTAGATAGTTGGATAAATGGAATGATTGTTAAGTTGACAGCTATATTATTGGGTTGTTGGATACATGGCATGAGGACTGAATTGGACACATTAGACAGAATGTTCAACATAAAAAATTTTAGTAAGATGGAAAAAGAGGCATTTTGCAAGGAAAGATGAGCAGATGTTCCATTACCACGGGCTGGGGTTTATAATTGGTTTATACATGATGGGTTAGCCAATTGCAGTGTAACAAAAACGACCCTGAAATCTAAGTGTTAGTGATGTAAATAACGATTATCCCATGACAAGTTTTATTCAGGTAAGACGGTTCCTGAGTGATTGTCCTTTACATGGTTAATAAGACGCAAGCTCTTTCTACATATCATCCTAGCATCTTGCACACATTGCCTCTAAGGTCTCCAAAAGAGAGAGAAACTGAAGAACATATTTTCTATTTTTTATAAAGCCCAAGGCCAGAAAGTGCTTCTTTCCTATATCCCTTTGCTAAGAATTCATTTACTTACATGATCCCAATCTATAAGGAAAGCTGGAAATTTCCATGCACCCAGAGTGAAGCAAACACGTGGAGAATATTTAGCACTGTCTCAGCCAAAACAGTGGCAAGAAACTCTCTGGAAATGTAATGGGTGTATAAAAAGTGCAGACTCTGGTGGGTCTGAATCAGAATACTTTTAAGAAAGAGTATATATGAAGATTCAGAATCTAGAAATCTATGCCCATAGTATTATCTGTATCACTTTTGGAAACTTCATATTGATTTAAAATGTTGCTCTAGATCAGAGGTGAGCATATTTCGTCCCACAGGTCAGATCTCACCTGCAGGCCATTGTAGTCTGATCCTTCTGCTAAATTTTCTTTCACATATTTAAAGAGATAAGATACGTAAAAAAAATAACATGCCAACCAAAAAGCCTAAATTATTCAACATCTGGGCCTCTATACAAAAACGATTGATCGTGGCAAGCACCTTCTGGTTATAAACTCCTGAAGTTTCATAAAATCTACAATTCTGAAGATTATATAGACATACTGAGAATAGAAATGTTGAAAATTATTATGCTGTATGAGAAGATACAGCTTAGAGAGCAGAGGAAAAGTGAGCTGAGAACCACAGCACTGAAGTTCAGCCTTATTCGTGAATGAGGAAGCAGAGGGTCTGACAAAGATGCTGAGGGTAACGGTGTTATCAGGGATTCCATGGAAGATAAAAGAAACAAGATTCTAAGACAGTAGAAAAAGTGTTTCATCGTAGCAGTGAGATGGCTCGCTGGGCGCCTTGCACTGCCTTCCTGGCAGGTGGATTAATGTGGACTCATATTTTCAGTGATAATTCAAATGTTGGTGGAGAACAAAATAATTAAGAATCCTTATTTGTCGTTGTATCCCTAACAGTGTACCCAACTCTTGTGAAGCACAGAAGAAAAATTGTGTTGGTTGAATAATTAGATGAATGACCTGTTATTGGTCAATTGGTATCAATGTATTGCTTTTTGATGACAGACAATTCTTTCATGTTCCTATTTGATATTTAGCAAAGCTAGTGACATTTACAATGCTTAATAATTCTCAGTCCTTGTAAACCAGCAGTACTAGGTTTTCTACCTTTATCGATTTTTCCCATTCGTATTTGGTATGCGAGGACTGTGGGGTTTGAGAAGAGATGGATTGTTGTTATCTGAATTGTCATCTGTGGTCATTTCTATGCCCTATAAATCTGGTAATTCTCTGGGAAGGATGTTCTTGGTAAATCCATTGTTTTGGATCCTTGTTGATCTCACTCTCTCTTGTATTTACAGAATTAGTTAAGAATCTGATCCATTAAAAAAAATCCACTCTATTTAATTTCATTTGTTAAACTTTGCCTAACATCAAGTGTAGGTACCAATAAAATTTAGCAAAACTTACATGTTTTGTGGCCTAAACTATTGCAATATAAAATTGTAATTGATTTACCTTCTATAAATTGCAATTGATTTGATAGTCCCAAAATGTCATATTTGCCACTTAAGGATGGCATTGTGACTCTTTACCATTTGTTCTCTGCCAAGGATGTCACATATGGCTGAAATTGGGTTTTCTTTTCCTGACATACAGCAAACAAATGTTCCACTCACAGAAATTTGCCAAAATATTCATTCTTTTAGAAAATACTTTATGCTTGCACTTAGTGGAAGATAATAAATAATTAAAAGACACTTGAACTTCCCAGAGTACATCACAGAAATCTTTAATTTCATCCCTCTCGTCAGTTTAGAGTTCAAAATTTAGTGTCTACAAAGTGATCCAGAATTGTGGGAGATGTTGGAATTTGCATTCCAGTTCTTTGGATTGTGACATGATATTAATCATTATACTAACCAAGGAATTCAGCAACTTGTTGTATGCAAGTCAGCAAGGTCAACAGTCCAGCTGTGCCACCATCACCAAAACCCATGGAAGTTGTATCAGGTCCACGTCCTGGGCACCTTATCACCCACACTATCAACTATCTGGACTGAAGAAATGAAGCATAAGACATCTCTTCATCAAGGGGTTAATTTCATTTGAAAAAAGTTAGAAAGTCATTTTGTTGATATTCTAATTCAAGAACTAGAGCAAGAAGGGAGCCAGAACCAGTTCTTTCACTAACGCCCTTGCTGTAGGTTAGAAATGTTGGGTGCTTCGTAAAAACTTCTAAAAATCATGTACCTTTGGCCATTTGTACATTTCTTTGGAGAAATGTCTATACAGTTCGTTTGCCCATTTTTAACTGGGTTATTTGCTCTTGTTGATTTTTTTGTTGTTGCTGTTTTTTACTATTGAGCTGTAGGAGTTCCTTTATATTGTGGGTATTAATCCCTTATTAAATACATGGTTTGCAAATAAAAAAAATAAAAAATAAAAAAAATAAAAATCTAAATTCTCAGGTGGAATTAGAGAAGGGTTTCTGAGCTAATTCCTTCTTATTGCAATTACCACATGCAGCACAGAAAGTATACGTGCAAGAACGTCAAATATGATTTATCATCTAGATGCTACACCTTGAA
This sequence comes from Vulpes lagopus, assembly GCF_018345385.1. Classification (NCBI taxonomy): domain Eukaryota; kingdom Metazoa; phylum Chordata; class Mammalia; order Carnivora; family Canidae; genus Vulpes; species Vulpes lagopus. The sequence goes on from NC_054827.1 coordinate 586,627, forward strand.
ACTTTAAAAATATGATTTTGAAGAGAGTAAAGAATTCCAATTGTGTAGGAAGTTACATGAATCATGCCATGGAGGCTGTAAGTAACTGGCTCCTGTAACTACAGTTTTGCGTAAAGGTAGGCACGTTTTTTTTTTTTTTTTTCTAAATAGAAGGAAAGTATGATAAGTAAAGCTGCATAACATTAACAATACCATCCCCGTGACCAAGGCAGGGCCGTTTTGAGCATCTGAGCCCTGGCTGACCTCGGGATTTCAAGAGGAAAGACTCCCTAACCCGTAAACCTGCAGTGCGAAGCTTTTGAGGAGCTTGTTGGAACAGCTGCGTCTGCTGCAGGACACTGTTGGGGATCAGAAGCAAACACCAAGGGGATCCCTGGGGGGCTCAGCAGTTTGGCGCCTGCCTTGGGCCCTGGGGAGATCCTGGAGACCCGGGATCGAGTCCCACGTCGGGCTCCCTGCATGGAGCCTGCTTCTCCCTCTGCCTGTGTCTCTGCCTCTCTCTCTCTCTCTCTATCATGAATAAATAAATAAAATTTAAAAAAAAAATAAAAAAAAGAATAAATAAATAAAATCCTAAAGAAAGAAGAAGAAGAAGAAGAAGAAGAAGAAGAAGAAGAAGAAGAAGAAAACACCAAAATGCACACTGTGCTGCAACTTCAAAAAAACAAAAAAAATTTGGAAAGAACATTGTAGCAAATACAGTGACTTCCAGCTTCACTGGACAGAAGGTAGGTCGGAGGGGGAGCCCCGAGGGTCGCGAGGGCACCACGGCCCAGAGAAGGGCCGCCTGCGCCCCTACCCCGTGTGGGGAGACCACGCGGCCCAGGTCGCGTGTCCAGGGCCGCCGGAGGGGACGTGAGCCGGCGCGCATCCCTCGGCGGGTGGCGGGGAAGGCGCGCACCCTGCAGCCCATTCCGCCTGGAAAAGGCCGCGAGGGGCGAGCCAGCCGCCTCCTGACCCAGCTCGGTTTGCAGCCGGGGCTCCTTGGGGACCAAGCTGACCCGTGGCATCCCGCGGCTCCTCCCCCGATGCCGCGACCCGCACCCCGAGCTCTGAGTCCCCGTGGCCGATGGAGGCAGCGGCCCAATTGGGCCGCGGGTCGGGCCACTTGCTGGCGGTGCGCCCCGGACACATCCGCCCCCCGCGCCGCTCCCAGAGAGGAAGGACCGGGCTAGCCCCAGAGAGGGACCCCGGACCGGGCCGGGGCCACGCGGACACGCAGACCCCGGTGTGTCGTAGGCCGCGGACTCGGACTCCCCGGAATCCTCTTCTGAAGACCTGGACGCCAGGTTTAGGGGCCTCGCCCATCGGGAGGGGCGGAGAGATGACTCCGGGCGGCTCAGCTCGGTCTCGGGCCAGGTGCCAGGGTTCAGGGCCGCGGGCCTCGGGCCGGACGCGGCCTCTCCACGCGGACGACCACGCTGCCCCGCCGCCCCGGGTCTCTCTGGAAGGCCAGAGGTCATTCCCAGTGAGTGACAATCACGAGCAGGCTCACAGGACATCTTTGGACCAACAGAGTTGGGTCTGTTTACATTATAAACTTTCAATCTACCACCAAAAATTAATAATAATCATGCTCAGGAGGCCTTCAGCTTTTGGCCTGATTACTTAAGGAGTTGCTTTACCAAAAAAAAAACAAAAACAAAAAAAAACAAAAACAAAAAACAAACAAACAAAAAAAACTAATTGTTTAAGCATGCATCTAAGGGCCGAGACTTTTTGTAGGAACCATTTTTTATCGACTTTACTGACCATATTTTACAGTTACATGTGGAGTGGGCTAATTTTTTTTATTTTTTTTAGGATTTTATTTATTTATTCCTGAGAGACACACAGAGAGGCAGAGACCCAGGCAGAGGGAGAAGCAGGCTCCCTGTGGGGAGCCCGATGCGGGACTGGATCCTGGGACCCGGGGTCATGCCCTGACCCAGAGGCAAATGCTCACCTGCTGAGCCCCCCAGACATCCCTTGTGGGATGAATTTTTATTTTATTTTATTTTATTTTATTTTATTTTATTTTATTATTTATTTTATTTTATTTTATTTTATTTTTTTGGGGGGGGATCAATTTTTTAACAAGCAACATATACCTATCCCCCACACACACACTGCAGGAAAGAAGCAGAGCATCTCCGGGATACCCCGCCCCTTCTCTGAGCCCATAGGCAGCATCTGACCCACCTCCTGATGACGTATATTGTCTGTTTTCCTAGAATTTCATACAAATGGAATCATTCCATATGTTTTCTTTTGTGTCCAGCTTCATTCACTGAGCACTAGCTTTTGAGAGTGTTTATGCGGACGAGTATCTGTTTCTCTATTTTACCGCCAGGAAGTAGCCGGTCAGCGTACAGATGGACAGCCGCACAACGTCTCTACGCTATACTAAGCTGTCCCTTCATCACCCGAGAGATGCTCACCCTTTTGTGTATCTTGGATGTTTGCAAAACAACAAATAAACAAACAAGAAATCCAAAGCAGACTTTTGAAATATTGATTCTCATGGTGATGCATAGTCTTAGTTGGGACCCCAAATACTTACACACGTGTACGTGTGTATATCGATATTGAAAATGAGGGGGGCACCTGATGGGAGGAGCACTGGGTGTTATACTACGAGTCGGCAAATCGAGCTCCAATAAAAAACATACAAAAAAAAAAAAAAAGAAATTGCCAATGCTCATGTAAACAGGGACATAAACCCACAGGAGTTTATATAATCGAACAACAACAACAACAAAAATCCACTTGAAAACAAGAGCAAACTTGGCTTGAAGTACTCTGCGCTTCGATCTCTGCCGGTTGAGTCTGGTCCCTGTCGCACCTTAAAGGGAGGGTCGCTGGCCGCTCACTTGACAGTAAGACTGAGGCTGGCTCCTAGCACGTAGTGTGAAAGGCTTGACCATGGAGGGTGGTGGTCACCAGTCGTGGCCTAATTCTGCACGGTGTCGTATGGCCCAGGGGCGGTTCCCCATCATGCTTCCAGATGGAGCGCCTCCCCTCCTTGCAGCCTAGTCAGAGAGACCTTTCCGCATCTCCCATCTCGGGTGAGTGGAATCCTTTGCGTGGCCAGCTGCAGCCCTCTGGTGGGGCGCAGGCTGTGGGCTTCCCCCCAAGTGTGCTCCCTGCGGGCTGAGCTCCCGCTGCCTGCTGCCTGGAGCCCGCCCTCTGCAGCCCGGGGCTCGTGACTAGGAGCTGCCCTTGCGGGCTGTGGCCGTGGGCCCCAGGCAGGTGCTGCTCACGCCGACTCCCCGTAGAGGTTGTGCTGTTTGGGGCCCTCATGATTCTCCGCGCTTGCAGCCTCCCCTCCCAAGTCCGTGAAATGAATGAATGCAGCACCTGTTAGGAAGGTGGACGTAAGAGTGACCTCGGTCCTTAGGCGTCCCCCTCAGGCGGGCCGGCACAGCACCATCTGCCCTGGGCTGCGCCCCAGCCGGGAGCCCAGCTCCTCCTAAGGGACTATCTAGCAGCGCCAGGGCCTCCGGATCGCCTGTCTCCTGGGGCCCTCGAGGAAACTGGGGTGCCCCTGGGCACCTTGCACAAGGCAGAGGGAGCGCGTGGTCCCCAGGCTCCCCCAGCCTCCAGCCTGGGATCTTGGGCAAAGTCACTAATGTTTCGGGGCCTCAGTTTTCACCGTTTGCGGGGTGTGGGTGATAATGTGGGTGATATGCACCCACCAGTACTGGGGAGGGAGCCGTGTAAGACAGACAGGCTGGTCAGCAGGCCGCCAGGAGCACGCACGGTTGGGCCTCGCTGGCAGACGCTGCGGGACAGCAGAGCCACAGTCCCCAGTGCGCCGCAGCGGCACAAGGCTAGCGGACAAGCAGCGGACGCAGGAGGAGCTCCAAGATCGCCTCAAGTGCGCGGGGGCTGGCTCTGCCTGGGCGTCCTGCCCCGTCCCTCCAGTGGCCCTGAGCTCCGGCCTCGTGCCTGTGCCCTGGTCACGGTTGCCCTCCAACACCAGGGCCGTGTCTAGTGCGGCTGCCTTCTGCCGCTTCCTCTGCAATGTGACACTGTGCTATACGCTGGAAGTCCTCGAGCCACCGACACCATGTCTCGGTCAGAGATGGGCAGCGCCACCGAGGGGAGCCTGTTTTCCCTCCAAAGGAGCCGTTGATGCTCGAGCCCAGGCCTCTTCCCGGGGGTGCATCCCTGGTTCTCCCCCGCGCCCTGCCCTGACCCGACGGAGGCCCGGGAGCACCAGCGCCCAGGTCAGTTGTGCTGGCAACAGGGAGGGAGCGGCCGAGCCGGGCGGGCAGGACTGCCCGAGAGCCTCTTGGCATCGGCTCTGTACCTCCCATCTCAGCTCTTCCACATAGTTCACTGTTTCTCTGGAAACACAAAGACACCCAGCCAGCACCTGCCTGTCCTCTCTTGTCCCCTTCCAGCCATTTGGGCCCCGTGCACCTGTCTGAGTCCCTCAGGCACCGTAACGCGACATTAGCCTTCTCGCAGATCTGCCATTTGTTCCTCAAGGACGGTCCTGGCCTTGAAAGCACAGAAGCCTCCCGGTGACCCCAGGCCAAGAGGCAGGGGGGTGGGGGTCAGGTGGAGAGGATGCGGTGCAGGGACAGCAGGAAGGAAGGGAGCTGCTTGCCCACTACATCCTGGTCACAGAACAGGCAACGTCGCCCTCAAACGGATGGAAAAAGACATCGCTTAAAGATAAGTACTTGTGTGGTGACAGTCCAATCAGAGACGTTTCTCAAACAAGGAGGCGTTTCAACCAGGCCCCTGAAGCCTCTGTAAGTCTCTGCATATCTATCTCCCTGATCTCCACCTTCCCATAGGACCCCTGTCTGCTTCTGGGGATTTGCATGCGGGGAAAACCTGTCCGTCCACCCTTCCTGAGTTCCTTTTCACCAGTTCGTCCTCCCAGAAAGGGACGATGGCTCTAAGTTTTGATTCTGAATTCCTCAGGAAGCATTTCTGGAATAAACAGTTGCTGTCAGGGGCCCAGAAACCGCAGGATGGTATCCAGGGGCTCAGACGTAGCTGGTTAAACCCCAGTGGTTTGTAAACGTGTTGATGGATGAGGAAGAAGGGGGGCCCAAGGGAGGGGGCCGGCAGGTGATGGGGAGGTGCTGTGTTCTCCACATACAGTATAGCCTTGCTGTGAAGTGTAAAACGCTCCCCACTTCTTGACACATCTTTGCTGCAACTGCCAGGAAGCTAATATAATAAATATTCTTTTTTTGTATATTTTTTATTGGAGTTCGATTTGCCAACATATAGTATAATACCCAGTGCTCATCCCGTCAGGTGCCCCCCTCAGTGCCCTTCCTAACCTAAGCAATCAGACAACAAAATGAAATAAAAGGCATTCAAATTGGCAAAGAAGAAGTCAAACGCTCCCAGTTTGCAGATGACATGATACTGTACATGGAAAACCCAAAAGACTCCACCCCAAGATTGCTAGAATTCATGCAGCAATTTGGTAGCGTGGCAGGATACAAAATCAATGCCCAGAAATCAATGGTATTTCTATACACTAACAATGAGGCTGAAGAAAGAGAAGTTAAGGAGTCAATCCCATTTACAATTGTACCCAAAAGCATAAGATACCTAGGAATAAACCTAACCAAAGAGGTAAAGGATCTATACCCTAAAAACTATAGAACACTTCTGAAAGAAATTGAGGAAGATACAAAGAGATGGAAAAATATTCCATGCTCATGGATTGGCAGAATTAATATTGTGAAAATGTCAATGTTACCCAGGGCAATTTACGCGTTTAATGCAATCCCTATCAAAATACCATGGACTTTCTTCAGAGAGTTGGAAGGAATCATCTTAAGATTTGTGTGGAATCAAAAAAGACCCCGAATAGCCAGGGGAATTTTAAAAAAGAAAACCATAGCTGGGGGCATCACAATGCCAGATTTCAGGTTGTACTACAAAGCTGTGGTCATCAAGACAGTGTGGTACTGGCACAAAGACAGACACATAGATCAATGGAACAGAAGAGAGAACCCAGAAGTGGACCCTCAACTCTATGGTCAGCTAATATTCGACAAAGCAGGAAAGACTATGCACTGGAAGAAAGACAGTCTCTTCAATAAATGGTGCTGGGAACACTGGACAGCCACATGCAGAAGAATGAAACTGGACCACTCTCTTACACCAGATACAAAGATAAACTCAAAATGGATGAAAGATCTAAATGTGAGACAAGATTCCATCAAATCCTAGAGGAGAACACAGGCAACACCCTTTTTGAACTTGGCCACAGCAATTTCTTGCAAGATACATCCATGAAGGCAAGGGAAACAGAAGCAAAAAATGAACTGTTGGGACTTCATCAGGATAAGAAGCTTCTGCACAGAGAAGGAAACAGTCAACTAAACTATAATAAATATTCAAATCTAAATGGTCTCCCCAGTTGTCCAAATCTTCTCAATTAGTGTGTCACAATTCGTGTACAAGACTCATTGCCCCCTTGAATCTCTGGCATAATTTGTGCTATTTATGATTGCAAAACGTCCCATGTTGCTGTGCACTTTAGTGCCTTGTGTGTGCACACACTCACCTTGTATAGGATCTTGCATAGATTCCCATATATTTTACCAGAATCTTACACCGCTGTCATTGAAATTTGGGTTTTGACTTCTGCCGCTCTTCTGCTTTTGTTCCAATGTGAACAGACTAGCAGGGTATTTCTGTGTGATGGGACAGGGCGTATAAAAGAGATAAGTGGAGAATATGCCTAAGCCAGGAGTCGAGGATTATGTACAGGCCGTGCATCAGGGAACATTCTGGACCAGCAGACAAGAGCTGGACACACCATAGCTCCCTGTGCCTTCAGCATGATCATACTCGGGTTCTTAATATCATTTCATAGAAGAAAGAACAAGAGGGAAAAAGGAGACCTCCGCTGAGAATTTAAGTTCCACAGGATGTATATAGTCCTTTCATTTTTGTCATGAAATAAAAAGGCATTTTGCTACACGAAAGAAGTCAAAGACAAATTCTGTATGACCTCACTTATGGATGGAATCTAATTTAAAAAAAAAAGAAAAAAAGAAAAAAAAAACAGAAACCATCCCCAAACTCATAGAAACAGATGCGAGATTTGTGCTTATCAGAGGGGAAGTGCAGGAAAGAGATCCCAAGACACAGCCCGCCAGCTGGAAGATAGAGTCCCGGGGTGATGCGTGAAGGTAGGAAGGAGTCGATCACGAGCGCTCTCATCACAAGGAGAAATTGTTTTCTCTTCTTGTTATTGAATTTTATTTTTTTAAAAAATATTTTATTTATTTATTTATTTATTTATTTATTTATTTATTTATTTATTCATGAAAGACAGAAAGAGAGGCAGAGGGAGAAGCAGGCTCCACGCAGGGAGCCCGACGCGGGACTTGATCCCGGGACCCCAGGGTCACGCTCTGAGCTGAAGGCAGGCGCTCCACCGCAGAGCCACCCAGGCATCCCCTTGTTATTGTATTTCTATGAGATGAAGGAGGCTAAGTAAAGTTGGTGTCATGATCATTTCACAACACACGTGCGTCTACCTTCTTGCTGAACACCTTAACCATATACAGTGATGGAGGACGGAGGTCAGGGATGGAGGGTAGAGGTCAATTACTTCTCAGTAAAACTGGAAAAACGTTACTATTATTACTCACTTTCGAGAGGACACTGAGGTCTCTGGAGAGTATGTGATTTCTTCAAACCCATATATACAAGTAATACAACCACTCACAAGGCCCAACCGTGTGCCGGTGTTTGCATGAGTTCCCGTTGCCTCATGGTGCTCTAGGCTGTAGCACGTTGTAATTGCCACAGCATAGATGGGAAACTGAGGCATGGGAGGTTGAAAGCTGTGACCCAACACCTAAAGGTCCTGGAGCTGCTGAGTAGCAGAGGGAGGTCTGAGCCTGGGGCACGACATCCAGTTTCTGTTTCAATTGCTTATGGCTAAATAATGACACATGGGCCCCGGTAAATCTACCTTCCCACACACAGCCTGCTGTTATGAAATTGCCTGCCTCTATTTGGTTTTTCATATTTTTATACGTATTTTAGAACAAACTCCTTAAAGTCCATAAACTCCCTCGTGGCAAATTGGATTTGGATTGATTGAATGTAACCACTGTGTTAGAACGTCTGTCGTACTGGTTTTGAATCTTCTCTTTTATTTTTTTTTTTATTTTTTTTTAATTTTTATTTATTTATGATAGTCACACAGAGGGAGAGAATGAGGCAGAGACACAGGCAGAGGGAGAAGCAGGCTCCCTGCAGGATGTGGGACTTATCCCAGGACTGCAGGATCATGCCCTGAGCCAGAGGCAGATGCTCAATTGCTGAGCCACACAGGCATCCCTGAAGTCACTGTTGATATTGATGCTAGTGGTATCTTCAATGTCTCTGCTGTGGGTAAGAGCACAAAAAATGAGAACAAGATTACCATCGCTAGTGACAAGGGCTGCTTGAGCAAGGAGGACATCGAGCGCAAGGTCCAGGAAGCTGAGAAGTACAAAGCTGAAGATGAGAAGCAGCAGGATGAGGTATCTTCCAAGAATTCACTCGAGTCTTACGCATTCACATGAAAGCAACTGTTGAAGATGAAAACCTTCAGGGGAAAATCGATGATGAAGACAAACAGATGATTCTTGACAAGTGTAATGAAATCATCAACTGGCTTGATAAGAACCAGGCTGCAGAGAAGGAAGAATTTGAACATCAGCAGAAAGGGCTGGAGAAAGTCTGCAGGCCCCTCATCACCACGCTGTCCGAGAGCGCAGGAGGCATGCCAGGAGGAATGCCTGGAGGCTCCCCTGGTGGTGGCGCTCCTCCCTCTGGTGCTGCCTCCTCTGGGCCTACCATTGAAGAGGTTGATCAAGCCAACCTGACAATAGGTGTAGCATTGTTCACACAACATTTGAAGGACCCAACTTTGTAGCAAATTCCACCACGGCAGTTTTAAAGTCAAGCTTCTATAGTAAATATTCTTGATGCTTGAATATGGAATATGTACACAGGGAAAGGAAATAAACATTACATTTTATAAGCACTGTATTGTTAAGTGGAAAATGCAATGTCTTAAAACCGTCTTTAAAACTGGCAACACAAAAAAAAGCAGTATCCCTCAGTTTTCAGAGCTATGAGCAACATTTGCTGTTCCTTAGATTCATGATTTCCTGCTAAAACTGACAGTATGTATATCTTTCTCCTGGTTAAAAATTATACTAGATGAACATACACCATGTAACAGAACATGATAGATGTACACATGCACAGAGACCTACAGAGTCATAGCTCTACTGACTGCATCCCAGCAGAACAAGAATATACAAATCTTCCAATACGTAGATTTTTCTTATACTTACTGTATATGCAGTCATTCTTTTTGTAAATAATAGTCACATCGCCCTTTCCTTGCCAATCCTTAAGCCCCTCCCCACTCCTGTTAATGCCCTAGTAAAGACTCCTCATTCGGTACTGAGGAGGTAGAGTGGTAGTGACCTCCTGGTTTCTTCCTAAATTGAATATTTTAGTTGATTTCCTCTGTCAGGTTGAAAAGGCTCCTCTGCATGGTTAGTCTGATTATTTTTGTTGTTGTTGTTGTTACCATGACTGCCTATTAGATATTACTGAATGTTAGTTTGCTTTTAGAAAAATGATCATATGGCTACTATCACTCAATAAATTATGTGGTGAATTATGTTGAACGGGCCTCTGATGTTGAATAATTCCTGCATCCACGACACAAACCCTACTTGTTCACGGTGTATTTTTAAACCACTATCGAATTCACATCACTTGTATTCTATTTGAGCATACATCCTTAACGGATATTGCCTATAATTTCTTTCACTGTTTTTTGCTTGTCAGATTTTAGCACCAAGATTATAATTATCTCAAAAAATGATTAGGGAAGATTTCTCTTTTCCTTTTTTTTTTTTTTTTTTTTATCTTTTTCCTTGAAATTTGGAAAGCCAGACTGTTTAAAGAAAAAACCGGAAACCTAACTGAACAACACAATAAAAACACTTCATCTCTCTCTGTCTGTCCCTCTTGGTTTCTGTCTTTCCTTTTTTTTTTTTTTTTTTTTTTTAGGGAATCCTGCCCTCTGGTTATTCAATCAGACATCATCCTAAATACTCATTTGGAGGGATTTTGCAGATATAATCAGAGGTTTGAATCCATTGGCCCTAATGTATGGGGCTTACTCAAGTGGTCTTGACCCATTCAGAGAAACCCTTTAAAAGCAGAGCATTTCCTCAAGCTGATGGAGGAAGACGAAGGAAGAAAGTTTGGAGGTGTGTGAAGACTCCACGGGCCCCTCAGGTTGATGATGGGGGAGCCTGTGACAGGGAGTGTGGGCATCCCCCGGGGAGCCTGGAGTGGCCCCAGGCGGCCATCAGCAAGGAACAGGAACCTCACATCCACGTCTGGAAGAACTGGTTTCTGCCTTCGGTCTGAAGGAGCGTGGATATGGATTCTTCCTCCAGGGCCTCCAGGGAAGGGCCCAGCCAGGCTCATACCTTGAGATGTGCCTGTGGTATCCTCTACACCCAGAAGTCCCCGAAGGCCTCTGATCTAGGGAACTATGAGCTAATAAGTAGGCATTGTTTTAGCTGCTAATTCTATGCTAATTTAGTCCATGGTAATATAAGACCCTAGCAGTGACAGATGAATGCAGGAGTTTGAGGTTTTAACCCCCTTTTATATGTTATTAAATTATGCTTATTTAGATATTAGATATATTACTGAATCTGAATAATTATATTTTATAGACTATTGCCTTTGTCTTTCCTGTTTATATACACATATAATATATATTTGCAAATAAATGTGAGAAAATACAGAAGGTACTCAATATTCTAGAAAAGTATAATTATTCAAATTGATTCAAGAAGACATCCATACAATACAAAGAAACCAATAATCATTAAATAAAGTATAACGTAGTCAACACACACACATATCTAAAAGGTCATTACCTCTTTATCAATTTACTGGGTTTTTTAAAATTTTTTATTATTTTTTTAAATTTTTATTTTTTTTAACTTACTGTCATTTAACAAAGAATAAATGGATGGAGCCAGACTTGTCACCGCTGCCAGAGAGGGAGGTTACAATTAGGGGAGAAGGAAGCAAAATTAAACCCTGAGGTCCCAGAGCCGAGTCAGAGTCATCGGTATGAAGTCCTGCTCAGTAGAACACATGCAGATGGCTGGATGGATGCAGAAACAATTATAAATGTGTGTATACAAGAGGGGGTATATATACAGGAGGATTTATGTTATATGTATTACAAATTATATATGTATATATAATTGTAGTCATGTCCACATACGTGGGTTGGAGTGCCTGCTTACCATGGATACATTGAATAACCTAAAGCAAGAGAGGGCCCGGAAGAATGACACCTCTGTTGCAATGACCACGTCCTGCTCCAGGATCTTGGTGTCTGAATATCAAAGAGGGAACCAGGCTTCCCTGAGAAAGGCATTGCGGTGGGTAAAATAAAAGATTAAAGTGGCACATCTTGCCATAACATAAGGAAATGCTCCAGAAACAGAAGGGTGGAGGGGCATGTGTCAAAGGGACAGAAGAGCCAACCTGAGAGACCTCCCGGTGATGAAGGATGGGACCATTTGCACAATAACAGTAACATCATATTCTATGAAATCCCAATATATAAACTAAATAAACATGAATCTGCACGGATTAAAAATATTTCAATACGTGGAAGAGAAAAGGTAAAATCTGCCTCACTGAAGGGACACTGTGCCCAATGGCAAAGAGTAGCTGGCCTGCTCAGAGCAGCTCCTGAGAGTAGTTATGGGCAGGGGAGAAACTGGCAAGAAGACACCGCTGCAGCCAAGCAGGGAAGGCCAACATCAGAGGAGCCACCACAGGACTCTACTGCACCCAGAAGTGACAGGATGTGAAGGGCATTTCACGTCTGTGGAGTTCTTTCAAAATCCAGAACCAACGAGTAACTTCAATCTAATCATGGGGGAAAAAACCCAAAAAACAGACAAACCCAAAACTGAGTTTTGAGATTGATAACTTCTGAAACACCAGCAATGTTTTTTACATGGACTCAGGTATAGGTGATCAGAATCACAGCTTATAAGGTCAGACCTCAGACCTCGGAATGCACATACTGTGGGGTTGTAACAGTTCTTCAACCCAAATTGTGTTCTCCTGTCCATTCTACAACTTCTTTCCAAATTCTTCTGTCCTTTTAAAATCTTTTACCTTTTCACGAGGTCAGGGATTACACTGGAAATACATGCTTTACACAGGTGTTCAAAAATCAAAAGTTAAAAGAATCCATCCAGTAAGTAAGTAATATATGTGTTGCACCCCAAGGACAGCAATATCTGACTTCCTTTGCAGACTTTATCTGGTGGCTTTATAGATGGAAAATCTCAACCACTGTTTTACAAAACACCTGACCAGTACTCAAAACTCTCAAGGTCATGAAATACAAGGAACTCAGTCCAGAGAACATGGAGAAGACATGAAGCCTGGTCGTAATATGGAATCCCAGAAGGATCCTGGGCAGAAAAGGGACATTAACGGAAAAACTCGTGAATTTGAGGAATTCTGTAGTTTGGTTAAAAATTTTTAGACAATCAGGGATCCCTGGGTGACGCAGCGGTTTAGCACCTGCCTTTGGCCCAGGGCCTGATCCTGGAGACCCGGGATCGAATCCCACGTCGGGCTCCCGGTGCATGGAGCCTGCTTCTCCCTCTGCCTATGTCTCTGCCTCTCTCTCTCTCTCTGTGTGTGACTATCATAAAAAAAAATTAAAAAATCAATATTATTCATGGTGAATCCACTTTCGAGATTGGTGTGTGTTAGTGTAGCCACGGTGTCTGTGACACAGCAGCTTTGAGCATCGCACATGTTTCTAAACTTAGCATTTCCTTTGTCCCTTTAGCATCTTGTCATTCCCATTACTTTCACTCTAACGCAGTCGTATTTCAGTTTGTCTAGTTTCAAAGGCTGATATTGTCCTCATATATTTTGTTTATGATGTTGATTTGTCAAAACAGTTGTCTTTAGGTTGCCTCTACCACAATCTATTACTACTTTCAACTTTCATCTTTATTACAAATTTACATGTGGAATCCACTCCCTCACTCCATGGCTGAGCACTTCCTCTTATCTCATGGTAAGGACGGGGTGATTTCAAGAATGCAGTGAGGATAAAGAAGGGTATGCATATATTTTGGGCACACTAGTTGGCTAAAAATGACTTTTATTTAAAATTAACAGATTGTTCTAGTGTCACCAGGTTGATACTAGTGAAATTATTATTGGAATCCTAAAAAGATATGGCACGTTATTTTGTAATTCATTAAATACCCAGACATATTGGGGGAGAAATAGCTGATTCCACATCTAGTGGAAGAAATGCATAAGATGAGCCTAGAACATCTTTTTAGGAGGCAAGAAAGCTATCAAAGATATCAGAGACTTGTCAAAGGATTCAGAAGACGCTTCATGGGACTCACAGCTTTACAGAAGGGATCATTTGAGGACCAATAAGGATCGTAACATCAGAAGATTGACACACATTAAAGATGTTCAAATCGTGGGCTTATAGAACTGGATGGAGGGTATTATGCTGAGTGAAGTAAGTCAATCAGAGAAGGACAAACATTATATGGTTTCACTCATACAGGGAATATAAAAAATAGTGAAAGGAATTAAAGGGGAAAGGAGGGAAAATGAGTGGGAAATATCAGAGAGGGAGACAGAACATGCAAGACTCTAACTCTGGGAAATGAACAAGGGGTGGTGGAAGGGGAGGTGGGTGAGGGGATGGGGTGACTGGGTGTTGGGCACTGAGGGGGGCACTTGATGGGATGAGCACTGGGTGTTATGCTATATTTTGGCAAATCCAACTCCAATAAAATATACAAAAAAAAAAACCCCAAAAGCCAATCAATCAATCAATCATAGGCTTATGTGCATTCCCCCAAGAAAAGAAAGGAAAGAAAATCCCAATTTGTTACCTCTGGATGACCGTAGGAATCTAATTGATTATTTCTATTATTTTTAAAATTATTACATGAAAGAACATCAAGCATTTATCATAATTTCCCAATATTTATGGAGGCTCATTTTAACCAAATAATGGGGCATCAGTGTCCTAGGGTCGCTGTAACTAAGTGCCACAAACTGGGTGGCTTGGAACATCACAGACGTATCGTGTCGTAGTTCTAGAGGCAGAGATTCAGATCCAGGAGTCTGTTGGCTGGGCCACCCTCCCCCCGAAGGCACAGGAAGAGGCCTTCCTTGCCTCTTCCAGCTTCTGGGGGCTCCAGGCTTCTCTCAGCTAGTGGCCACATCACTGAGTCCCTGTCTTCCCCTCTTCTCCCCTGCGTGCCTCTTATAAAGTCACTTCTCATTGAATGTAAGGTTCTCTCAGATAATCCAAGACGATGTCATCTCAAAATCCTTTACTCAATCTCATTTGCAAAGTCTCTTTTCTAATAAGGTCACAATCACAGTTTCCAGAGATCAAGACATGGACCCACATTGGGGGGGGGGGAGCATTATTCAACCTGCTAAAGACAGGAACAAGTTTCTCTAGAGAAATATTCAGCTAAGAAATTTTTAAAAAGAAATTATAAATTAGTGTATTACTATTACGCAACGTGTTTTGAAATGAGGGATCTATGTAATATCAAGGACTGATGAAACTCAAAACAGGACAGCCAGATATTATGAGGACTCCGAGGCCCCACCACCTATGAAATATTCATCCCAACATAATGGAAATTCATCAGGCTTCCAGATTTAGCTAACATTTTAGAGGAAATAATGAGGATGGAGAAATAGGGTCAACAGTGCCAATGGAATCCAATCTATAAAATCTAGACTAAAATATATTTTCCAAAATTAAAGTGCCAAGGAGGTGACTGACCTATATATTAAAAGAGAAATATCAATGATCATGATGCATATATCTGATTTTGCTCCAGGTAGAAGTAAGTGCACCATTAGAAAACCAGGAGACAATAGAGATATTGAAAATCGATTGGATATTTAATGATAACAAGAAGAAAATCTTATATTTAGATAGGATAATATTGCTGTATTTGTCTTTAGCATGGTTTTTATATTTTAGATTTGCATACTGAATTTCATGTAGATGAAATTATATAATGTTTGAAATTTACTCCAGGAAGTAATCTATGGCTGAAGGAGGCAAAAATGGACAGGGTTGCAAATGAAATAAAATTGGGCATGCCTTGATAATTATTTAATCTAAATAACGGGCATATGGAATTCAACATATTGATTCTACTTTTAAATGTTTAATTTTTTAATAAGAAAAAGTTCTATAAAACTAAACAAAATCTAACGAAGCAATACAACCTTCCTTAAAAAATATGTAGGCATTTCTCAATTGCTTACATGGTTTCAATAATTAAACTTCAACTTTCAAAAGTCCTTTCTGCCTCTCAAAGTGAGCGACTCTGTCTTGACTAAATAATTTCTCTGCAGGAGTTGAGTAACTAATATTCTGAGTGACTGACTCGCATGGAAATATATCTCCTGTTTCCTTTCACATATTTTCACCATATATAATGAAAGCATATGCTCTTGCTGGATTTATAGTCAGATATGTCAACTTTTTCCTTATTTACTTGAGGTGGTTGGCATAATTCAAAGTGAAGTATCCTTCCGTGTGAGTTATTTGTCACCGGGTACTCATTAGAAGATCTTTAATATGGAAAAGACCTGTTTCTTCTCAACATAATGTTCACTCTGCCTTCCTTCCCTGTTTCACACTTCCAAGATCTCGGATGCCACGGAGGGACGTCACTGTCCTAGTTATACCTCCACGTGTGCACTGCGCTCAATTTGGAGAGGCTCTAAGATCCATGTGAGCGTTCGGATAAATCCTGGGCCACACTGACAAGATTAGTAGACCAAACAGTTTTGGGACACGTACCTTAGCTTTACATCATCATCAGTTTTGAGTAATAACAGCATCTTTTCTATATTCCACTCATTCACACAATGAAAATATAATGAGTTCTTCTACGTAAAAGGCAGTGCAGTGAGCAGGTAAGAGTACGCGCTTCAAAGTCAGACTTACGTCAACCCAAGCCCAGCTCTACCAGCCAATGGCTTTGTTATGAGGACGTGAGACCTGACCATGCGGCACACTGGGCTCCCCAGTCCTCACCTGCGATGTTGGGGGGATAACACCACCTACTAGTCAGGGTTGTATGGGGATTAAACGGGGTCATGGACCTCAGAGCCTCATAGTACGTACTACACCCACAGCAAAAGCCGCCCCCACATATATTTTGTTGCCCACACGCCACTGCTTTGAGTTCTCTTGAGATGAAAAGACATATTAGAGGCTGCTGCATTCCTCCAAGACCTTATCAGACTAAGACACAGTGAAGTGTGTGAGAAAGTGGGGAGCACAGCCATCCAAGCATGCACCAGACACGGAGATAGGCTGCCTGGGTCTCCTTTCGGAGGGATGCTGGTGGCCCTGATGGAGGACCGTGTTCACAGAGACACCCCAGCTCTCAGGCTCTTCAGGGTCGGCGATTCTGAGGCAGCCTGTGTGTGGCACTGGGCGAGGTCGGGGCACCCCGGCCTGCCATCTCGGTCCAGGCGGGTGAGCTGTGCGCGGGGCCACCTGCACGGGTGCCCACCAGGTCAGTAGTCTACATCTGCTTATGTCCACCTCTCTCTCTGCCCAATCTCCGTCCTCCCACTTCCTCCCTTGAGCTTTGCAGGTGCACCCACGCCCGCCTCACAGGTCCCTGGCGGGGTGCACCACCGTGGTCTGAGGGAGAGGGTGGGAAGGCGGGCTCCCAGGTGGACTCGCTCCCTGCAGAGATGGTCCCCGCCTGGCACACATGCCTCCGCTCTGCTCTGGGGGCCCCCGCGGGGTTGCCCAGTCCTCTCTCTTCCATCTTTCAAGGGGACGGTGCCTCAGAAGCAGCACATGCCACCAACTGCGCCTCATGCCCGTTTCCTGGGGGTTCCGGACTCAGCCAAGCGCTCCCCGACCGCGGGCAGGCTGAGCCCTGACTCGCTGTGGGTGCAGTGGCTGCAGGGCGGCTGGGACGCTGCGACTGGTGAAGCAGGGGCTGGATTTGGAAGGAGATCCTAGTGGGGAGCACACCTGAGCGGGTGCTGTGGTGGGGGCAGGTGTCTGTACCAGGAAGTTAGAGCAAAAATACTACTGTTGAGTAAGTCAGAGCATAAATGATGAAGATTGAATTTGGCGAGAGGAGAAGCACATGGAGAGGCAGCCAGAGGTGGGGTCTCAGAGGTGGGCTCCCGGAGGGGGGCTCCCAGATGTGGGCTCCTAGAGGTGGGAACCCAGAAGAGGGCTCCTGGAGGGGGCCTCCCAGAGGTGGGCTCCTAGAGGTGGGCTCCCACAGGTGGGCTCCTGGAGGGGGGCTCCCAGAGGTGGGCTCCTAGAGGTGGGAACCCAGAGGAGGGCTCCTGGAGGGGGGCTCCCAGAGGTGGGCTCCTAGAGGTGGGCTCCCAGAGGTGGGCTCCTAGAGGTGGGCTCCTAGAGGTGGGCTCCCAGAGGTGGGCTCCTAGAGGTGGGCTCCCAGAGGAGGGCTCCTGGAGGGGGGCTCTGGGGACAGGTCGCGCCGCAAAGCTTACAGTGTGTCTCACACCTGAAGGCACGACCATCAGAGCGCATCACCTTGCCACGACTATTAGCGAGCCAATACCTGACAGATGGCTGTCCTCGGTGAGCGGTTGTGCGGGGACCACAATCACCCAGACGCTGGAGCGCGGGCACCTCCAGGGGGGAGCTGGCCTTGCATTGTTAGGGCTGCCGAGCACCACCCCCCATGGACCCTGCTTCTCCTCTCCCTGGGAGCTCATCCCCACTCTCACGTTTCAGCTCCCGGTGAAGCAGAAACGAACTGAAACACTGGGGTTTCTTAGAGTTATTTCCTTTAAAATTATGATTCTGGAAGATTCAGTAGGTCTTCATGTCTCAACTTAAAGTGTGTGGGAATCTTTTCCAGAATCCGTGTGAGCAGCCGTCACGGGGCGGCATCTGCAGGCTCTGAGCTGGCGTGTATGGAGCTCGGCCTCCGGGCAGCACCAGGGACTGTTCCCTGGACGGTTTCACAGGGACACCGTGTCCCTCAGACCCAGACGGAAGACCGACCCACCACGCTTCCTTCGCACGCCGGGCACACGGCGGAGGTCACGTTAGGCCATGACTTCCCGGGTGAAGAGGGGCATTTGGTCCTTACGGGGTCTAGTCACGAGGAAGTAGAACCATTGATCTGTGTGGATAAAAGCCTTTATTTATGGCTCTGACCTACTGAGCTGATGGAGGGAGTGGGGGGTGGGGGGAGAACTTATTTTTATGATGAACCGGCTCCTATTACTCGTTACTTTTGATGAAGTTGCACAATGTAATTTTCACACTAGATACGAGGAATGGTGGAGTTACGAGACAAAATTAGATTCTCACAAGCGGCGATCTTCTGAAGATCATCGTAATCACACAAAATGCAGCCACACGCCAGCCTGGGGTGGATGCCCTCGTTCCACGAGGTGCTACGTGCTTACACGGCGAGCTTCTCCGAGTCCAGTCATTTGCCCTGGAAATACATGCCTTCGTGTGTGTGTGTTAATGCTTTATTCTCTGGGAACTTTGGAGAACACAGTGTGCTTAAAGAAACAAGAAACGTCTGAAGGAAAGAGGAAATTGAGGAGAATGGCAACTTTTTAAAATAAGTCAAATGCTTCCAGTGAGGACCAGCAGCTTCTACTATTTATTCACTCAGCACATCAGTTCCTGGGCCGGGCACACGAGGGCGGCCCCTCAGACCACGGACGGACCCCGGGCCTCACGGGCTAGGCTGGCTGTGGGCTTGGCTGCGTCCATGCGCGGATACGAAAGAGGGCCAAGGACACAGCGTCCCTCGAATCCATGTCCTAAAGTGGATTTTTCAATGCTTTCTTTTCTTCCTGGCAACGATGGAAAAACTGGAATATTTTAAATCATGAACCTTTTTAGAACGATGAATTCATCTTTAAAATAAAATGTAAAAAAAAAAAATAAAAAAAAATAAATAAATAAAATAAAATAAAATGTGCCAAAAATAAAATAAAATAAAATAAAATAAAATAAAATAAAATAAAATAAAATGTGCCTCTCTGGATCGCTGTGTATTTGAGAACAAATCGACACCATCAAATCATTCCATGTGTTTTCGTATAAGGAAACTGAGGCACAGAAAGGATATTTGAGTTGCCAAGGACCACACGCCTCTTTTATGGCAGAGCTGGGACCAGCCTGTGTCTTACTTTCCCAGCGCAATATTCTGAAGTGTGCGAGTGTGTTAGATTCACCATTACTACGATTTTTTTTTCTTTTTTTTTTCTTTTGTGTGTGTGTGTGGTTTGTTTTTGTTTTTGTTTTTGTTTTACATTTGAAAACAAGCTGATGGCTTAGAATAGAAGTCTTTGGAAGAGTGCACGCAAGCTCTGCGAAGTTGGGCTCTTGCGCCAGCACACACGTCTTGGGAACCCACTAAGCAGATCTTCCCAACAGCCTGGGGGAACCTGGACCGATGGCGTGACCCCATCTTGACTCTCAGCCACCTATGATGTCCCCTCAATGAGTCACGTGAAATATACAGCCTAGTGCTTTAGATTTTACCCAGTTCACAAGAAACTACCGATTAGAATAATCAAAGTACTGGAACCCTATGAAATTCAGTCTTCCAAGGATGAGAAGATAATTGAGATAAGCTTCAAATTAATAATAATAATAATAATAATAATAATACAAATCCCTTGATTTATGAGTCAGATGCTGTCCTCAGTGCCTCTGGCCTTCCCTGTCGAAGCCTTTTGCCAACCACGTGGGTGAGCATGGCAGTCATCCCGTTTTGCAGATGACAACACGGAGGGCAGAGTATGTACACACGTTGTTTAAAGTCACATATTCAGCTTCTGGCAGAACCAGATTTCTAAATAAGGCATTTGGAGTCCAGAGTCTGCTACACATACTAAAAATACCAAATCTGTTACTTTTTTTTTTTTTAAGATTTTATTTATTCATTCCAGAGAGAGAGACAGAGAGAGGCAGAGACACAGGCAGAGGGAGAAGCAGGCTCCATGCAGGGAGCCCGACGTCGGACTCAATCCCGGGACTCCGGGGTCACGCCCTGGGCCAAAGGCAGGTGCCAAACCGCTGAGCCACCTGGGCTGCCCCAAATCTGTTACTCTTTGTGAAAGTAAGTCTGAGAGCCAATACGACACGGCTAAATTTGCATCCGCAGAATTGATGACTTGTCCCAGGCCTTGAAGACATTATCCTTCCCACCCAGTGTGTTTGTTCTCCCCACACGCCTTTGTGGAAGTGAATGATTGCTTTCTTTTGGGGTTCTTTTATCCCAATGCTCCAGAGTAGGCGTGTTTCGGGACAATGAATAAATGTTGAATAACGCACTTTACTGGACAAGAGAGAGAAGATGTGGACAAACCCAAAGAAAGATACAAATAGACATTTTATGCAAGTCATTTCCAAGAGAATTCTAAAACTTAGACCCAACGTATTGTTTTCAAGTACGTGCTCTTTTCTTAGGAACAATTTTGGACAGGAATAAAATGGTCGTAGAATAATCTAAGGCTTGCAAATTAAATCTAGTCGCTCTCAAAGAAGAAATTAACATTTGTTTTTCACACGGACACCTGCTAATTTGAAATCTCATTGTAAAATAAAATGCCTCCTTTTTCCCTGGAGAATTGGGACCCCTGTAGGATCAGCACATGTAAAGCAGCTTTAGTTTTTACTTTTGAAAACCAGCTCTTCTTTTGAATTAATGTCCAAATAAAGTAATCCCTTATTATCCCAAGACGAATTCTAGAGAGAAAGACGCTGCGCTTTTAAGTTCTAAAAGTTGTTAAATAAATCCAAGTGCACACAGCACATGCCGAGTGCACATGCCGGGGCACCATCCGGTCTACGGCGGACCAGGCTGTGTGCCGTCCAGCACGGGTGGATGGTGCAGGAGCTCCGGCCTGGTTAGGACGTCACAGGCTTCCCCGATCCTGCACAGTCGCATTCATCCTCACACGCTCAAGTTGTACAACTAGGACATGAGACATTGGTATCGGCCCGTTGGTATCTGGGGGTCCACTTACGACGATCGGGTGTGGTGATGTCTGCAGAAGGCTCATTAAATGAATAAATGGCCAAATATTTGTTTTTATACACAGTAAGAAATTAGACTTTACATCTTTCCCCCTGCTGTTTGCTACTTAGAATATATACTCCGAGGCAGGATTGATCCCTGGGTTCTGCCCTCACAGTTTGCAGCCGGGCACCACTGCCATTTATCGCCCAACCAGCTAGTGTTGTTTTGCTTTGACTCAGCTGTTATTTTGTGTGTGTGCCTTTCTTTTCTGATGTGAGACTCACCCTTGATGCCTGGTCTGTGCCTCTTCCAAAATAGTAATACTGGGCAGTTATTGAAAATACCCCTCGCAACCGCCTGAAAGCAAGTGCCTCTAGATGAAGAGACACGAGAGCGAGTGTGGGTTTAGCAGGGGACTGATGGTGGAAATAAAGGGTGCCAGTCGGCTTCCAGATGCCCTGAAGAGCAGGAGAAGCAAACAACACACCTGCTTGTGCTTCTTTTGAGATACAAGACACATCCTATCTGCGTCTCCCCACCAGACAGGAACGGTGGGAGGCCAGGGCAGCCTCACTCCCCTGTCTCCTCCCCAGGCATTGCTTCAAACGGTTTTGCTTTGAAAACCTTTCATGAAATGGTTTTGCTTTAAAATATTGATATTACTCTTTTAGATGCAGGCATGTCAACATTCAGAATTCCCTTTAACATTAAAATAGGAAAAAGCTATCCCAGTGATCAGTAGATGGCAAACTTGCTACACCTAAATGATGAGGTTTGTTTTTTTCTGTTAGACATTTCACTGACATTTTGTTCTAAAATATTTTAAAAGTTTCTTTAAATGGACAGTAGAGTTGGTTTGTTGTGAAATTGACCCCTCCCTCTGACAGACGTGTGTGTTTATATCAAAGCTCCCATCTTTAAGATACTGTTATGAGAGTATCCGAGTTCCTATAAACAAAGGGCACACTTTCAACTGACAAGATAAGTCAGTGTTTTAATTTTTATTAATTAAACCATTTTCTCATTTTCTTTCAAAATATCCTCCCCAGTGTTACCACAGGGAGACAGTTCCACCTGAACCAAGTACTTATGGTGCCAGAAAGAGAACGCAGAGCTGCCTGCTGCGGCCACCCCACTCTTTCCTGGTGCTCAGAGTACGGTTTCTGTTACTGCTTTAATATTCTGTAACCATAAACAGAAAATCAGTATGTTGAGATTACCTACATGAAAGTAGCATATAGGAATTCAAGAAAAGGCAAAAGGAATTAAGTTCTTAAAAAACAAATTAATATGATTAGGAAAATCACCAGGCAGCCTGAAGACTTAGGCGTTTTAATTGACTGTGATCAGAAATACATTTCGGGTATTGAGCTGCTTTCTCTTTTGTTGAGCTTTTGACAGTTTGCAGGGGACCTGAATAGAAATTATGCCTTTTCCCTGATGGCAAATAGTAGTAGCTTCCTCAATATTTTTGCGGTCTTGAGCATGGCACTGTACGCTGAGAGGTCCTCATGGCAGCAGACACGAGGGGCCAGTAATGTGTATGTCTAGCAAAAAAGGTCACAGCTGAGAAATAGAGACATGCGGGGAGATACGGGAACATTCCCTCTTATGGGATATGGAAGAAACAATCTGGTTAAAGGTCAGGGTCCAACTTCTCTGCTTGGGAGCCACCCCAACATGCAGTGACATAAAACCATGACTATTTTATTGCAGTCTGAATTTTGTGGGTCAGGGATGTAGGCAGAACATGACAGGAAGGCTGTCCCAGGTTGGGCAGGGGGCAGGCTCTCTGCTAGCTGTTCTCCATTTTGCATCTGTTGGGTCTGGAATGCTTGAACTCATTCCCTTGTGGTTTTTTTGTTTGTTTTTGTTTTTCTTTGTGGTTTTGATTTGCATTTCCTGGTGGAAATGTAGTTCCAAATGTAGTTCCCACACTCTGGGTGAGGATTTTAAAAATGGTGTTGCTATTATGGCAAACAATATGGAGGCACCTCAAAAAATCAAAAGTAGAACCACCAGTCGGTCCAGCAGTCCCACTTCTGGGTGTGTATCCCAGGAAATGAAATCTGGATCTTCAAGGTGTATCCGTACACCCGTGTTCACCCGTGTTCACTGAAGCGTTCATTAGTCACAACAGCCAAGGTATGCAAACAACCCGAATGTCCGTGGACAGATGTGCAGAGAAAGAAACTGTGGTTTATACATAAAATAGAGTATTACTAAGCCTCAAAAAAAAGAAGGAAACTCTACCATTTGTGGAAACATAGATAAACGTGCTGGACATTATGCTGAGACCAACCCATCGCAGAAGCACAGACACTGCATGATCGCCCATACGTGTGGAATCTAAAATAGTCAAACTCATAGAAGCAGAGAGGACAACGGTGCTTACAGGCCAGAGATGGGTGGAATAAAGAGATGTTGTTCAATAGATATGAAGTTTCAGTTTTGCAAGATAAAAATAAATCAAGCTCTGCTGTACAGCGCGGTGCCTATCACAACACAGTGTGGTACACTAAAATGGTGTTGGGAGGGTCAGCCTCATGTTACACACTCTTTCAACAAGAGAACGAAACAAAGAAGACCCAGTAAACAAAGAGGCACAAGGAAACGTGCAGAGGTAATGGATGGATGGGTCTCTTACTTTGATTATGGTGACGGCTTCGTGGGTCTTTGTATATGGCCCAATCTCACCAAACGGCATCCCGTAAATATGGTAGCTCTTGTGTATCAATTGTATTTCAATCAAATTGCTTAAAAAATTCACTTTTTCACTCACGTTTCTGGTGCCAGGGCTCTCCAGGTGAATCTTTTATGCTTTCTCATAGCATGGTGGCTCCCAGGAAGATAAACGTACATGGAGCCTAGGTTTACTCAGTGCAAGCACCCCCACGTGCCTGGGGGACGCTGTAGGACCCCATATGACCTGGCCTTGGGAGTCCCAGGATCTTCTGTCCCCCATGGCCAGCTGGTGAAGAGAAAGCATTAAGGCCAGCCCCAGCTCAAGGAGGGGAAATTTTGACCTCTCCTCCTGGGAGAAAAATGCAGCAAAGAATGTCCAGCCATCTTAAATCTACCAAAATGCATACAAAAAAGGAAAAGTCCATGGGTTCATAGGGAGATTAGAATTTCAGAGTAGAGACTTTCAGCTTAATGCATCTGACAGTGTCATTTTATATGGAAAATTGACAGATAGGACTTTCTGCACTGCAGGTGCTAAAATCATGATGTATTATAGCTAGTGGCAGGCTTCGCCAGGACATACATCATCTCACAAGCATCAAAAGTCTGCAAGTTCTAGAACTAGATTTTAACAGTCACAGGCCTGTAGGGAGTATTCACCCCCTCCCCTGCCTAGCTCCGCTTTCTCATTGATGGGAAAGAATCGCATGGCCTCCCACGTTGTGCACATTTCTGTTCTGTCCTTTCGCAAATGAGAGCGAATGACTGTGAAGTGCATGCATGTGAGGTCATCACAAATACATCTCTGTTTCTATTCATTAATTTTAATAATAAGGAAACTTTCGTTATAATCTTGACGCCATCCATTCTTATTTTATGAAAAAAATGCTTCTTTTAGGCTAGAAGTGTCCATCGTGGTCTCAGATCAAAGATCAATTACACAAAAATCCATAGAGCAATTTGGAATGTGCTGCAGGTGTCCATAATTAATGACATATCTTGTTTCTAACTCCCACATGGGCCTTCAGAGTTGAAGCCCTTCTAAGGCTTATTTTATCTGTCTCCCTCTTGTCTTAATCCAGAATGTGATCTGTTTTTAAACATCAGGTATATACTCGAGATGACATTTATATTTCATACAGTCTTTTTTTCCCCCTAAGTGAAGACTTAGCAGTAACATTTTTTCTATCCAGTAAAATTCACATTCTTGGGAGATTTATTTTCAGGGGATATTATTTTAAATGACGTTGAGAGCTTACAGTTTCTTCTGATCATAAATGCTGACTGCCCTATGTAGTTCTTAAGCATTTGAAGGTAACGGTGAATTATGGTAAACTACAGATAAAAGAAAATGCTTTTCAAGTTATATCAAAAAAACATATATTGCTAAGATATGGAGAGCTCTTTCTAAACTCTACATTTATATATTTTGGGATTGAGGCACAGTGTAATTGGAGTGATTCATGCAAGCTCGTTCAGCTTCCATGAAAACGTGTGTCGATAATAAGGCTCACGATCAGGAGCTCGTCCAATGGAGGTTCCAACACTCATCATCTATCTTTTATAAAAAATATTTAAAATGTTTAAGAAATAATTGTCAGATCCTTGGTAAGATAAACTAAAGCTTAAGAGGGGAATAGGTCTCTAACACAGGGTGGCAACGTTTTGTTTCAAGTCCTGTTTTCTATCCAGTGTAATTTGGGCTCAAAATCTGGGAGCCTTGCAAATCTGTGAAGAAAAGACCTTGGGTTTGTGCGGATGATAACTCAAGGTAACCATGCAGCAGATTTGAACACGTTAGCTTCAGAGCCACGCGGCCCCATGTTCCCTCACACTGGACTCTTATAGAGAAACGACATCCAATTTCTCTTAAATGTTCCGATGTGACATTAACACATATCTGGTGAAAGTGAAAGACTGCGTCTACTGAACTATTTAAATATCTCCTTCTTTGAACTCTTCTTCCCAATCTAAACAACTGGAAGGGATACGTGTAGGTATAAGACAATTTACAGGTGGTCACATGATGCGCTATTGTAACATTTCCATTACGGAGATTTTTTTTCCCAGTTCGTTTTATCAGAGTTTGTAATATCGGTCAGGGTCCTCGCACCTGCTCCCAGGTAGCAGCTGCTGTCACAGCAGGAGGATGGCGCATCAAGAGCTAAGGAGCGGGAACCTGGCGAGTGTGTTCCCACGTCTCTCCCTTTCCTGCGATGTCCTTCTTGACACCATTTGTTCCACTCAGCACCTGTAGCCAGCCTCGATGTGCAGTTTGGACGTCATCTCTCTCTTCCACGCAGGAGGATGCCTCCTCCCTGAAGTTCGCTGTATCACTTGTTTCTTTCCGGATACGTGTCTTAGTACTTGCCTCGAGATAGATTATCGTTGGGTCTTTTCTCCCCCCAAAGGGGACCCAGACAGTGTTCCCTCTGTGCTTGAAGATTAAAAAGTAGGTTCAAAAAACATAAAATAAAAAGTAGGTTCAAGTCCATAACCTGACCAATCAGGAAAGGTATTGTTCCTGCAGGAGTATTTGCACCACGCAGGAAAAATGAGGGTTTACAGAGACCTTATTCCCCCAAACGAGTGAACAACGCACTGGCCGTGGATCCCACCCAGGGTTCCTCCCTCTGGGGCTGTGTGCCCCAGAGACATCACATTTCAGGTACCCGCTTGCTCACCGCCCCGTAAGTCCCACTGCACAACTGGAATATTTAGTTCTGCTGCTCGGCCATCACCTGGCATTTTCTCAACTTCACATTTTCATTCACAATATGCCTCAACTTGTGAAGAAAGAAGCGATGTGAAGGAGTTTATCGTTCAGGTGGAAATGCATGACCTCGCAGTGAGGTACTACTGTGGCCTGGGGAAACCTCGTGGCTTTTACGGAAGGGGAGTGATGCGTTATATCAACATCTATGGAGCCCTTACTGCGTCCCACGCCGGGCGCTGAGAGGTTTATGTGTGTCAATAGCATTTTATCCACCTTGTGAATCCAATCTCAGGTTGAGGGGAGACAACCGGAGCTTGGCTTTAAGGAAAGACCTGTCAGCCTCAAGTCCCCTTGCTGCGGGGTGTCCCTCCCCAGAGCGCTCAGACCACCCTGCCTGCTGTCTCTGCAGCCTCACCTGTGTCCAGCACCCTGTCCTGTAGGTCCCAGAATCCTGGCCTCCTGGATTTTCCTTTCTTTGGAACAGGGCAATGGGAGTTAGGCCTTGGGCTGGAGAGGACCCACAACGCTTACGTCCTCCCCTTTGGATGTGGGAGAATGAAACCGCACAGGCTTGGTGTGTAATACGGGCTCTGTTTTCCAGTGGAAACGGCATCAGAAAGCTATTCTACATTTTCTTTTCTTTTCCTTTATTTTTTTTGATAATTTAAGGACTCATTTAATTTTGATTTTTTTTTAAGCTAGTTTCATTTTCTCCTGCACGTGAGAAACAGGGAAGGAGAAAATTTTAGCTGGGAAGTGCTATTAATTTGGATATACAAAAATGGAACTATAATATGTTTACTCAATTCTAATATGTATGATCTCTAAATAGTGAAAAAAATCTATTCTTGTTGCCATAGTAACTAGAAATTTTCTTCTATATTCTTTTTTTTTTTTTTTTTAAACACTGGATTCAGGTGAAATGGCAATTTTTAGAGTATGCTTGCCAACCACAAGGTTTCCCCCCCAACCCACCCCATAAGTTTTACTCAAAAGGTTTGTGGGGTGACAGGTGACACTCCGAAATGTGACAAGACCTACCTGAGTACTTATGAATGTGTGGCCATGCGTGGATCAGGAGACACACAAAATTAGGTAAAATGGGACAATACAATGGGTCCCTCTAAAGTGATTTTTACCAAACACTCACAGTTAGGGGAATGGAAAGAAATCGAAGGAGATTTATAATATAAATCCTATAATATAAGGAAATTTGGGAAAAAATTTTTAAACACGTGAAGGATACCCTCAATGAACATAAGGAAATCTATTTCATGTGAAAGAAATCTCGCTGGGGTGGCTGCTGCAGGGCGTGTGGGTCAGATTCCCAGGCACCCCTGGTCTGGCCACCGTCCCTGTATGATTCAGTAGATGCATCTGTTCCAAATCCCAGAGTCACCTCCAACTTCTCCATTTCCCTACTCAACTTCCCAATGTTAACATGGAAAATTTAACTCTTGACTTGACACTATCCTTTGAAACTTGCCCCCTTTCCAGCCCTTCCCAGGGCCTGCAAACCCCAGCTGTGCTCACCTCAGTGGAAGTCACCATCACATGGGGTCCCATTCCGCCCCCACTGACCCCACTGACGGCCCCCTGTTCCACTCAAGCAACACAGCCAGTTGTTCACACGAACGAAGGGAGCTCTTGCCTGTGAGCCTGATACCTGCTTCTCCTTCTGCCTGGACCTCCCTTTTCCCTTCACTACTGTGCATGTGGCCCTCATTACATGTGGCTCCTCTGCTCAGAAGTCAGCTCCTCAGGGAAGCCTGCTTCAGTTGTGGTTCCCAAGGTCGCGCCCCCTCCCTGCGTCTTGGCCCCCAGCACGTATCTGCACCCAAGCACTGGTGTTCCAGTCCAGCATGCCTTCCTGCATCAAGGATGCTCACAGGGTTGTCTCCACTAGCTCGGGGAACAGACGCCTTAAATGTAATCTGTCCAAAGTCAAAATCCTGATTGCTCTAAACTCTAACAATCAAACCCTCTTCCTCATCAATCTGCCCATCTAACAGTCGGCAACCCCAGTGTGCGTTGTTCAGGCCACATGGTCTGACTCTCTCTGCACTGAGAGGGGCCAAGAGCCCTGTACAGACAGTAAACAGAAGTGAAAACCAAATAAATCCACGGTGCGGTCTGTTGTCTCGTATCTTTGGCAACAAAGACGTGCAAAATGGAACAGAGAAGTTAGACGTAGCTTTTGTTTCTAATTAATCCTGGGGTTTGCGACGCAGCAGGAGAGAGAGCGGAGACTCCTTAGGTCAAGTGCGGACAATCTTGCACACAATCAGACAGACAGGCAGGCAGGCCAGCCCATGTAACACACTAGGGTGTAATTACTCCCTGCAGACCCACAGGCTGTGCGTAAAGTTGAGAAAAGATAAATCTTAGCCCGGTTGCTTTTCTTCCCCTCTTGTTGGCATTTCTTGCTGCTCGGTCTTGGCTTTTGTTGCTCAACATGATGAAACCCTGGCTTACATCTTCTTCATCTTCACCCCTGTTTCCTGCCCACGGACCCCGGGCCTGGGTGACAAGGACCCACTGGCAGATTCAGGCCACTGTAGTCCTTACGGTAATGACTCCCTTGGTCCTCACAGGACTGTGTGCGGACAGTATAGATCTGAAGGTAGAAAGTCAGGTGGTGGCAGCAGGTGAGTTGGGACAAGGTTGTGGTAGGAAGGGGATTCAGCGACCATCCCTCTGCTCTTACCGGGTGCACCTGGGGCTCTGGAGGGGGCGCGTGGGGAGGGGAGCCTCACAGGGCCTCCAGGGCGTACCCACCCCCGCCCCCACCCCAGGGCAGGCCTTCTCCACCTTCTCCACTGTGACTATGCGCTTTGCACTCTGTGAAATATTCACGAGAGCAGGCTTGCAGATGTGTCCTCTGGAGCCTGTCCACGGCCAATCGGGGAACTGGAAAGGTGCCCAAGTGCTCATTTCCTGGAAGATAAAATGTAAAGGTGTGTTTTATTCTTCTTGCTTAAAACGAATCTCTTTGTCCTTTGATGTGAGCTGGAGATCTACAAATCTTACCTGCTTTCTCTTTAATCCTACACAGAATTAAATCTCCAGTTCCTGATAAAAATCTCTATAGCTAGCAACTTAGGTGAAAACCCCATTTGAAACCATTAACCTTGCCTGAAATAGATGTGTGGAAGGAACAGCGGAACAGGTATCTCAGAAGAGAAGCTAATGAGTATTGACCAAACATTGATTTCAAACCCTTTTCCCTCTTTTTGCACGTTTTATGGCTATAATAAAGTACGTGAGATAGAAAATATGCCTTAGAAATTTAGTTTCTCACGGAATTAATTTTAATTCTTCGTATGGATGAGAAAAGAACAATTGCCTTGATTTTTTTCCTTGATTTTTTTTGGTTTCTTTTTAAAAATTCTTTCTTCCCAGTAATGATTGTTTCCTGATTAGCAAAGTCAAAAAGTTGTATTCAGTGCCCGGGTCAACTAGAGATTTTTTTTTTCTTTTTCCACACGAAGTGTTTACATAGCCGTCAAGTTTCTGCCTTTTCCTTATATGGGTGATATTTTTTTCTCTTAAATTTCTCTTCTGAAACTCTCAGCAACTGGAGGCAAAACGGACTGAGAGTGGAGAGTGAGAAAGTGAGAGAAGAGAGAGAGAGATATGGGAGAAAGAAAGAGATGAAAGACGAGAGAGATGGGAGAGAAGGAGCAAGATGAGAGAAAGAGAGAGAGACAGAAGGAGAAGGAGATGAATGAAGATGACAAGGAAAGAGGCAGCCAACCCGAGGCCTTTGCAGAACCTGGAAGCCCTGTGGTCCCGGCCTGCAGACACACTCGGTTGGAGCAGGTGGTGACCCCAGGCCTCCAGAGGCCGCAGGAGGCAGGTATTTTCCCACCAGGCTTGAAGGAAATGCTGAATCCCTGATGCCTCCCTCTCTCAAGCATAAGCCCAAACCCAACCGTCAGAGCAACACATCTGTTTGAAGGTTTGCCCGTTTCAAGTGCAAACTTTCTTGGGGAGCATAAGCTGGTGAGCGGCGTTGGTCCAACAGATTGTTTGGTTAAAGCAGTGAAGGAAAGGTGTGTTTTACACGCTCACCTGTGCCCAGTGGAGGAGAAACAGATGACACTCACCTGTCAGGTGCCAGATGGAGCTGTTGTGCAGACCGCCGGGCCTGCGAGCTCAGACAGGGAGTCGCTGTGGAGCTCTGCATCCTGCGTCCTGAGCATCGGGCGTCGTTCACAACTGGGAAACGGGATGAGGTCCCTGAGGTCATGACTATCAGTGGAAGATGGAGAAGTTCTCAGGAGGAAATGGAGGGATATAAACAGTAAAAGATAAAAAAAAAATTAATAAAAATCCAGAGTGTGGGTCCAAACAGGGGGAACCGGCTTGCGTGGAGGAGAACAAGACGCTGTGTCCACAAAGCTGAGAGAGGAAGTGATGAGATGGCATCAGAGACCCTGAAGAGGAAGTTACCTCTCTTGACCAATTAAAAAACATGAGCTTCACCAATGGACCAACATTTTGTTCACACAGAAGGGAAGCTGAAAAGGTCTTTGAGTCTCTTTGATCCATTAACGATGGAGACATGGATGAGTGTCTCTATCTGGGGGCTGTGACTAACACTTTTTACCTTAAAGTTAGGCTTTTTCACTCAACAAAGGAACCTTGAGTGCTCTTGTCATTGTTTCAGAGTCTTACTCCTCCAAACCACACAGGTTCCCGGGCTCGGACCCCGCCCATGTGTCCGTGCACAGCTGGGCCCCTGAACGTGTGTGAAAACGGCCGCACGCTCAGTCGGTCAATAGACTGAAGCTTAAAATAAATCTAAAAATGTGATCTCTTTTAAAAGAAAGAGTTTAGAACATTCTGAGGTTTACTTCAACGTGCAGATCAGTGGACATGTCAAGTCTGAGAACCTACCTGTCTGTCATTTTTTCCATCCATTTAAGACTAAAAGTGTGGAGAGGATGGGCTTCCCTGTCTCTTGACTTGAATTTATCTTTTTTTTTTTAAATTTCTAATTAGAATATGAACACTTACAAAGATTGACATTTCTCAGAAATTCAGAGAAGGAACGTCTGCTGAGAGGTCACCTGGGCGAACTCCCAGCCGGATCCCTAGATGACACTTGAATAATTTCTACAAAAACTAGAATCATCCCCAGCCATGGGGCTCTATTCGCACTCCTCCGTGCACCTCATTTGGCATTCAGAAAATTTTTAAATGATTAGAAAGTTCTTAACAATCTTAAACCAGTTCAATTTTTTTTAACTCTTTCAGCTACTTAGGTATGTGTGATCTTCAAGATATTTATGTAAGGCGTTTTCTTTCCATTCTGCGGTGATTTTGACAAGCTCCTTTCACTTCCAACTGATGTTTCTTATGCAGGACCCTGGGATCCTGTATGTGGGACCCTGCAGGACCCTCAGACCCTGTTCTTATGCAGGACCCTGCAGGACCCTTGGTGTTTGAAATCACACACAGGACCCTGGGCGTTTGCAGATCTCCAAACGTCAAGCGGCGTGAAACGCAGATTTACCGTCTCTGTGTGCAAATGCGAGGTAGGATTCACGCACACGAGATCTGGCGTGTCAGATCTGCACAGTAGCCTTCTAATAAAAGCTGGGATTCCAGATGGCGTAGAAACGTTTGAGCTTCAGTACTTTTAGCAGGCACAGAGAGTTCAAAGAAAAATTTCAACTTAAATTATGAATATCCTGGCTTCCAGCAGCCTTCCCAGGCTCGGTAAAGAAATTGCCTCTTTCTCTGCAGACCGCATGCTGTGTTTGAACAAATGCTCTGATTTTGTGTAAATAAATGGTTTAATGGGTTTTATCTTACTTTGTATCATAAATAGAAAAAATTCAGAGAGCGAAGGGGCACAAGATAGCCCCTTAAAGGTACGGTGTGAATCCACACTCCTGGGGCATTGCTGAGAGCTTTTGAATAAACAACTAATGTGGACAGAAGGCCGAGGTACAGAACTGGTAGCTGTTTGTTAAAGAGAGAAGCCTATAAATGTGGCACCGTAACTTCACGAAAACCGGCCGATAGGTCTGGCAGCTTAATTAAAAGAACAGGTTGATGTATTCATCCAAATTTATGTCAAAGGAAAGCTGGGAAAGTATTCCGAAAAGAATATCTAATAAATAAACTGATAGAATATTATTTCTCACTAGGTAGTGACTATTTTTAATTGTCCGCCTAGAATTCCTGACATCAACAATTTTTATTACTGATGCAAGAGCCACTCATTGATCCACGAGACACCAATGGCAATCTACTACCTCATTGATCTTCGCACCGTAAAGTTGAACTTTCATGGATTACCTGAGCTCATCTGGGGCAAACCATAGAGTAGGAGCTGGGAGGTGTGGAGATGTGGAATCATAGGTGCCGGGGTGTAGATCTGCCTTCTCTTTCAGTTTTTAAATCTTTATTTATAAATTTTACTCTGATACAATTTTAAATGTATCAAAAGTTGCAATAATAGGGGATCCCTGGGTGGCTCAGTGGTTTAGCGTCTGCCTTCGGCCTAGGGCCTGGTCCTGGAGACCCGGGATTGAGTCCTACGTCCCTGCATGGAGCCTACTTCTCCCTCTGCCTGTGTCTCTGCCTCTCTCTCTGTGTCTCTCATGAATAAATAAAATATTTTTTATTTTTTTCATTTTTTAAAAGATTTTATTTATTTATTCATGATAGATATATATATAGAGAGAGAAGCAGAGACACAGGCAGAGGGAGAAGCAGGCTCCATACCAGGAGCCCGACATAGGACTCGATCCCAGGACTCCAGGATCACACCCTGGGCCGAAGGCAGGTGCTAAACCGCTGAGCCACCCGGGGATCCCCATAAATAAAATCTTTTAAAAAAAGTCACAATAATAGTAAAAAGGAAAAAGTCACATACCCTTAACCAGATCCTGATTCACATATTTGCTTTCTTTCTTCTGTCCTTTTTTCTCCTTTCTACACGCACACACATACATGCTCACATACATGCGCACATTCGGCACACACACACGCGTAATAACACAGGACACTCTCCATGTTTGCATATGCATGCACACACCCATGCACACACGTTTACACATGCATGCACACACGTTTACACATGCATGCACACAATACAGCCAACACACATGCATGCACACACACATGCACACACACATGCATGCATAAGCACACACACATAAACATACGCATACACATACATTTTTTTAATTTCCTCAGGAAAAATTGGCAACACCATGTGCTTTGTCAGTGAGATTCTTTAGTGTGTTTTTCCCAAGGGCAAGGGCATTATTTTTCCATAATCAAAGAGCCACTATCAGAATAAGGAAACTTAGCTTTGATGTAATACAGTTATCTGTTCCCTTTGATTCAATTGTCTCAATAATGGCATTTGTAGCTGTGTCCCTAACCTTTATCTCCACCCTCCAGGCTCGGGATCCAACTCTCTTTTAATTTAGGAAATGTCCTAAGCTTTGCTTGTCTTTGTCCTTCTTCACGATGATGTTTTTGAGGAGTTTAGATTGTTATTTTGCAGAACATGCCACAATTTAGATTTGCCTGAAATCTCCCCAGGTATAGATAGAGATGATAAACTTTGGCAAGAAACTACCAAGGTGGTGTTGAATACTTAATGTATCCTATAAGGAGGAACATGATGTCTTTCGTCCCAGAATTGGAGATATTAGCTTCGATATTTTTGCTGAGGTGGTGATGATTTTCCCTTTTCAATGAATAATTTGTGGAAAGATAATTTGAGATGACATAAATATCCAGTTTGTATTCAAATTTTCAGCAACCCATTTCAGACTCTCCCAATGGCCTAACTCCATCATTCTTCTATATTTATTAGATGATAATTAATATTAGCATGGGATATTGGTTTTGTATTTTACTCTCCTTCTCTCTGATATCTATTTTTATCAAAAGTTATGACCTTTTACTGTTGTTGTCTATTCTATATTCATATTTTCCCATATGTGGCCACTGGGAACCTCTTTAGACTCCTGCCCTGGTGTTTTGACATCTCTCCAGGTTTACTGAAATTTTCCTTATTTTCTGGTACATCAAACTGTTGAAAACTCCTCTTCTAATCTTCCTACTCCAGCTCTGCAATTAACCACTTTCCAAGAAAGTCTGACTCCTTTTACTGGGAAAAGCAGTTTATATGTGAAGAGCATGGGGTTAGAATGGCCGATGGGGGCTAAGATGCCATTGATTCCAGGCTGTCTCAATGGACACAGAGAGACAGGTAATGTGTGTGTAATGTGTGTGCATTGTCCGCATCCAGCTCTGCCTCTCTACATATCGATCCATTATCAGTATCTATCTGTCCATCCATCCATCCATCCATCCATCTCTTCATCTTTCACACCTGTCATCATCACCTATCTGAATTGCTGATAACACTGGAGTATATACTGACATCTCCAATTCTAATTCCACTCCAATCCTGCAGGGTAAATTTGAGGCTTCTCTTTTTCTCCATCTATTCCCACCTGCTCAATAGGAAAAAAGAAAAGAAACAATACCGCTTCCCATTATTCTCTCTGTTGAGAATATTAGCGATACCTTTGTCTCACTCCTCAAGTACAAAAAGGTAGTTTTAGAATTACAAACCCATATTACAATGAAAAGCAAGATAATTCAAGTTATTCTTAGAATTAAGTCAGTTCTGTTCAAGGCTAATCTCATAGCTATGGCTGATATTCATCTTGATGAACTTTCTTAATTCTTCCCTCGTTCCTGGGATCTCACCAGTGGTAGAGCCACGTGCCAGGCCAGCTTCTTAGCTAACAAGTAAGATGAAAATCTCCATCTCTTCACAATCCATGAGTTTCTGTTTGGGAACATTTTTCTTCCCTGAAAGGATTCCCTTCAATATATTTTACATAGATGTCTGTTGCCTATTTTCTTGTTGGTTTAATTGAATTTTTTTATTGTGGACTTTAGGAATTCTTTATATATTTCAGATACACGGTCTTTGTTGAAAATGCATCCTGCAAATACTTTTTTCTCAGCTTGTAGCTTCTATTTTCTTTCATCTTCTCCACAATCTCATTCATAGATAGAACTATGTATAAGGTTCAATTTATCCATTACCATTTATTAATTATATTTTTGGCATTAAATGTACTCTCTTTGCCTAGTCCTTGGTTCTGAATATTTCTTTTCTTGCACTTCTTCTTCTTTCTCCTCCTCCTCTCCTTCCATTCCTCCTCCTCCTCCTCTTCCTCCACCTTCTGCTCCTCCTTCCCTTCTTTTTTGGAGAGTTAGTGGTGGGTGGGGGTGCAGAGGGAGAGAGAGAATCTCCAGGAGACTGTCTGCTGAGCATGGAGCATGGTAATGCTGGAATTAAGTACAAAATTTCCTATATCTGTAGTACAAATGACACAATTGACTTTCCTAGAAATGGTGAGAGGAATCATTTCTTCCCTAAAGGAGCATACAATATTTACAAAGTAGCTGAAGGGAACACATATGAAATGGAAAACTAGTTTGTACGTAGGCACGTGCATATTTGTACAAATATCTATGGATACCCACCCCTCCAGCACACACACATGCACACACACTGGCTCTCATCTATAATAAGCTAGGAGAGGCCCTAAGTCTAGGTAGTTACAATTGAATCAAAAATCTCTTTATTTCCACTTTATAGAGAGTTAATTAGCATCATATGAAAAATACGTGTGAAATAAAATATTAGAGGTAGATCCTATTTGGATAAAAACTAAACAAAAAACAAAGAATGATGATTTACAGGTGCATCATAACTTCATGTTAATCAAATAACAAAATTTCACATAATAATTTTTCCTTAGATATAAATAACAATATAATCTTTAGATATACTTTTAAGAGAAATAGACAAGCAAAAATTAATTTATCACATAAGTTTTACAGAACACTTTATTCACTGTATTCAGAATACAATTCAAAGAACTTAAACACAAAGAACAATTCAGCAATTATTGACTAAGGAATACCTTTTTACTTAAGTTAATTTATGCCAAGAAACATACTTTTAGTTGTTTGTGTTTGTGTTTTAGTTGTTTAGTTGTTTGTTTGTTTTTATGTTATTTAGAAATTAGCAAAGTATTACAGGAATATTTGATTATATTTTTTAATATATTCATATTTTTCCAGGAAGAGTGATATCCTTTCACCTAACACTTGGGAGGCATGAAACAAAGCACCTGTTGTGGGCTGAATTGTGTCCCCTTCAAAGTTCATACGCTGAAGCCTTAACCCTCAGTCCCTAAGAACCTAATTATATTCGGAGATAGGGTCTTACAGAGATGGTCCTGTGATCTCTCTATATTCTTTTATTAGGCTAAGAGTATTCCTATAGATTTTTTTTAAACTGCTACGTAGAAAATCACATTGTCCTTGACAGGAGGCCATTTGACTTCTTTTGGGTGGAAGCATTCTGTTGTTCATATCATTAAGTATCACGTCACATCATACCACATTACGCATTAATCACGACATTAGATCTAGTCTTCCTGTAGCTGCACCTGGTCGTAGTTAGGAAGTTCCCTTCCATTCTTCATCTGCTGAGGGTTCTTATCATGAATGGATTTTCAATTTTGTCAATTGCAGTTCGCGAAGCTACTGGAATGGTCATCGGATTTTTCATCTTTGATGTGTTAATATGGCAAATTGTGTTGCTTGAAATTTCAGTGCCCAGGCAGCAATCCTGGAAGGAGTCTCGTCTAGTTATCATTGTATTATATTGCTGGATTGCACTTCGCTGAGGAAGCTTGAGGCAATGCTTGTACAGAAAACCAATCTACACGTTTCCTTTCTTGTAGGCTCTTTGTCTGGTTTTGGTGGTGATACGGGACGGCTTGGTTCTTGTCTCACGGAGTGGAATGAATGTCGCGGACACAGGAGACTGAGAAGGCTCTCAGGGGTCCTGACAGGTTGCCACTGAGGGCTTGTAGGGTTGGTCTTTATTGGAAGCCTAATCAGGGAACCTAATTCCTTTTAACATCTCCGTCAACATCACCATTGAGTAGGGACCAGTGATAACATCGTAAACTTCTTCTTTGGGGTCTGGTGATTCTTTGTTGGTCACAAGTAGCTGTTCTAACAAGACACCCTCCCCGCCCACACCTAGGGCAGGTGGTCTGGCTGGTTCCTTTATCTCTGGTTTCCTTACACATCAGCATTTTGGGGATTTTTTGTGACCCTGCTTCCCTGGCCCCTACCTAGCCCTGCCCAGCCCTGCTTGTCCCTAACTCAGTGGAACCCCATAAAAAGAGTTGGGAGTGTCTCCTCTTCTTATTTTATGATTTTTTTTCTTTTTCTAGAATTGGTATTATTTCCTCCTTAAAGGCATTTTAGACTTCAATATAATCATTGGGACTGGAATTTTATTTTTTAATAGATTTTTATCGCAAATTCAATTATTTTAATGGACATAGATCTATTCAAGGTGATCTGTTTCCCTTGAGTGAAGTTGGTAATGTGAGTCTATCAAGAAATTGGTTCATCTCACCTAAGGTGTGGAATTTATAGGCATAGTTATCACAAATTATAATTTTTTCATTTTTCTTAGTATGGCTAAAGATACATCAAGTTTATTGCTCTTTTCGAATAACCAAGGTTTACATAGATTTTTCTATATTTTTATTTTTTCTGAATATCGTTTCTTGTTCCAACTTTTGTTTCCTGGCATCGGCTTGTGCTGGGTTTATTTGCCTTTTTTTCTACTTTAAGTGAATGTTGAGATAACTCATTTGAGAATTTTGTTCTCTTCTAACAAAGGCACTGGATGCTGTAAATTTCCCTACACCTGTGTCCTGCATATTTTGACCTGTTGATTGTTCATTTACATTCCAGTCAAAGTGGTTGTTGTTGTTGTTGTTGTTGTTGTTGAGACCTTCCTTTCATCCCAATGAGGTAGTTTTGGAATGTTGGGGAGGTCTGGAGCCTACAGCCAAGAAATAATTCTTGAGATGCCTTTGGAGCAGACAAGTGGTTTTATTAAAGCAGCAGAATAGGACCTGAGGACAGAAAGAGCTGCCCCGGGGGGCTCCAGGGGTGGCTGATGATCTACTTGGGAGTTGGGGGGAGGTGTCCCAAGGCACTTTCATACGCTAAAGAATCCCCTCAGGATCCTGGCGGCCTGACAGTGGCTGGGTTAAGGTTGTTTTCCACCTACTAAGGCATGGGCATTAAGACACGGGGGTTTCCTGGAGGAATGTCATACTCTTCCTATTAGTCTCTGTCAACAGGCTGCATGTTGTAAAGGAATTTACATTCCTCTGTTTTCATTTCTTTCTGCCTGTCTCTTTCCTACATCCTCCCTGGAGGGGAGGGTGATGTGAGGGCTCCAGAATTCTGAATCATGGGTCTCTGAACTTTAGGCTAGTGGGGAGAATGCTTTTTCCTTGTAAATCAGTAAGACGCTGGTAAAGTGATGGAGACTCGTCCTGCAGGGCAGGGATCTCTATCAGTTAAGCATTTCCCCTTCCCTTAGTTTTAGGGCAGCCAGGAGTCCTGACCAATGTCCCACACATCCCCCCCCCCCCCCCGGCCGCCCTGCACGGTGTCAGCTTGTCCATGTCCTCAGTTTACCCTCTGCTCCCTCTTCACTAGGCCTCCTTTAACATTGTGCACCTACTTCCCAAGTATTTGGGGATTGTTGAGATAGTTTATGTCATTGTTTTTTTTGTTCAATCCCATCATGGCTTGAGGACATGTTTTGTATAATCGTTTTAAGGTTCATGAGATGTGTTTTATGGCCCACAATACGGTCAATCTTCTTCAAAATCTCATGTAGATATTCTTGAAAAGAATAGGAGTAGGGTGTTGTGAGGCCGGGCGTGGGTGAGGGCAGCCAGGGCCCTGTGGCCGCCGCCCGGGGGGAGGCCGTGGCTTACCCAGGCTAGTCTCGGAGCTAGGCATCCTCTTCTTCTTTTTTTTTTTAATAATAAATTTATTTTTTATTGGTGCTCAATTTGCCAACATACAGAGTAACACCCAGTGCTCATCCCGTCAAGGCATCCTCTTCTCATACACTCTGGGTGTGGCGCTGTCTGCTTCCCCTCTTGGTTCCCTCCACATCAGGCATCGGAAGCTCTGTGGCTCGGAGACTCAAGTGGAGGACCCTAATATGCTTTTGGTTAACGACCCCTTCCTTAAAATGCAGTCCTGCCTCGGTGCTGATCACCATCCTTGCTGTGACTGTGACGTCTGTCTGTCTGAGTACAGTGCAGTGGCTCCGGCCTCCCTTGTGGGGGAGCGTGTGTCCACACCCCGCCCCGTCGCCTTACTGTGTTTCATCACCTTATATTTAGTGCTGGCTTCCTGTAGGCAGCCTGAGGCCTTTCTCTGGTAGCAATCTGACTCTATTTTTTATTGTCTTGTTGATGCCTGGCTCATGCCCTGCGATTCCTCACCTACTTGGATTAAAATAGGTCATTTTTTCTGTTGTTTGTTACTGTTTTATTCCTTCTCTACTTGTTCTGTTCTCCTTTTCTGCCTCTTCTTTTAATTAAGCATTCCTTTAAATTCCATTTTATCTCCTTGTCTCGCCTATAGTTACACCCCTTTTATTTATTTACTTTTCCAGCAGATCCCTTTGGAGTTACAATATACATCTCAAATGAATCAGAGTCCACCTTTTATTGCCAGGACTTTACAACAATTTATGCTGAAATTTCTCCTCACATTACTTGAACTATTTTCTCATACTCCACTTAAATATGCCATAAACACACGAGCTACAGCTACTATTTTTGGCCTGAGTGAGTTATCTTTTAGAGCATTTTACACTAGGAAAAGTAAGAAATTTAATTTTACTTTTATTTTTCTCATTTCCTTGTGTAGATCCAAGTTTTGTATGATACATATTCCAGCCTACAGTTTCCTTTAACAATTCTTAGAGACTACGTCTCCTGGAAATTAATCCTCTCTTTTTCCTTTTTCTTTTCTTTTCTTTTTTTTTCTGAGAAAGACTTTATTTCTCAGTTTTGAAAGACTTTGCTTGGCGTCAATTTGGAGTTGACGGTTTTTATTCTTATAGTACATTGAGCATGTAGCTCGGTTATCTTCTTGCTTATACTGTTTCTGATGTGAAATCTGCTGAA
This sequence comes from Vulpes lagopus, assembly GCF_018345385.1. NCBI lineage: Eukaryota > Metazoa > Chordata > Mammalia > Carnivora > Canidae > Vulpes > Vulpes lagopus. The sequence continues at coordinate 627,255 of NC_054827.1, forward strand.
ATCCTTACCCATTTTTCTTCTAAATGCAGTATTTCTTTTTTTCCTCTGGCTCATTTCAAGATTTCCATGTCAGATAGTTGCAAAACGTGACTCATATCTGTGCTGTTTCTGGGGATTTCTCTGTTGTTTGGAAAGGGGTTGTTCATTCCTGCTTTTGTACATGCCTCATCCATGTTTTTGGTTCAGAGCCGTACATGCTGTATAGGACAACAGTGACCGCGGGAGACAGTCCTCCTGTCTGGGACTCTCCTCCTCCAGGCGGTCAGTGTGGGATTTGCACTAATGTAGTTTGGTGTGCGGCTGAGATGCGCTGTTGCTATGGCGACCCTCTGACCCTCCGGGCCCACAGCTTCCAAATTCCTGTGGAGATCCTCTATTTCCAGGGTGGGGGTGGGGTGGCTTCCTTGATTCTGAGCTTTGCTTTGTCCTCAACAGGGGCATCTTTGCAGGCTCGGAGTCTTTCTTGTCTCTCCGACTGCAGGAACTGTTACCACTTGTTATTCAAATCTGTGGAAGGACAGATGTAAATTGAATGTAAAAGGCTTAATGCTCCAAGCTGAAAATAAGAGATTTGCACCCCTTTCTAATCAGATCATTTGTTTTAGAAAACTTAAAATTGTAAGTACTTCCTTTCCTTTTTGAAATATATAGAAACTCTTTTAAATATTCCATAGGATTTTTGTCAGTTTTGTGGCCCAGGAATGCCCGTTGCAAGGTCCCAGGAGCCGTCTCCTTGAGATGCAAACAGCAGGGTGAGAGCACCTCTACCTCTCTGTGTAGGAGGGGAGGAGTCTAACTTGGTGGGCACCTTGCTCCACTATCTCCTGTCAAAAAGATGTGAAAACTTGCTTTTCCTGTGAATAAAACCCCTTAGCAAACACGGTGGTCACCCCAATTACCAGGTGAATTGAGAGTGACCTCACTGTGACGGATGGTGCCACGGGTCCTGTTCCTTGTGGACTAGCTCTTGTTTATCCGAAGAACATGCCTGTGATGGGATGTACCCGTCTTCCAACCTCTTAGTGGTTGCCAGTGATGCACATCACATACTGGTTTGCTAATTATTCAATTATACCACTGTTTCTTTTCTCTTCTACCTCAGTGGAGAGGTTTTCTGGGTGGGGAGGAGACTTGGTGTTTAAGTATATTTACTCCCATGGGCTTGTCCAGTGCTTGTGGGATGTGGACATGGTCTCTGTTCTGATTAGACTTGCTTTCTGTCTACACCATGCCCTCCCTGTTGGCTGGGGCATAATATCTTCTCTTGTCCCTCTTTGTTTCATGGCCCCTGCCTCTGTTTCCCCAGTTGCTATGAGTATGCCCAGGAAATAGTGGAGTGTTTCCCTTCCTCCCAAGTACTGATGCTTTTGTTCTTTAGCAAAGAGAGAGAAGGGTTCCCACAGAGTTTGGGGCCCCTCCCTGATTCCTGTACCCAAATGGATAGCATCCAGCTCTTTCAGCTGTTTTGTTGGAAGACTCCTTGGGTCTTGTGGAAGAAGAACCTGCAGCGTGTTGACAAAGACTCCCCTTGACCAATCCTGAGTCAGGTTTCCTGGGAGCCCTCTTGTTGACTATTTCCCAACCTGGGGCCCTGACCTTGGACCCTGTCCTTGGCCTTCTTCTCTGTCCAGTTTTAGCAAGAATCCTGCTGAGTCAGCCTAACAAAATTTCCTACCCTTGATATCTGATCAAATGCTTATCCATTACCCTCCACATCAAATCAGCCTCGTTTGTCTTGAGCAAGGGTCCTGTCAAGTTGGGTTAACCAGGACCTCCTCCCCCGACAGCTCTGCTTAGTGACTTTGCATCCATGACACCCCCCTCTGCTCCTGGGCTACACAGCTCCACCTCTCCTCCTTGTATTTGGAGTTGAGCCTCTTCTCTCTCCCCTGCTGGAAAGCCCCTTGTCCATATGGTCTTCATTGCCATCTTAACAAATATCATGAATCACTTTTCTTTAAAAAAGCTACAGGCTCCAGAATTTCTGTGGCCCTGGGTGTTCACACTGTCAGCTACTCTGGCTGAATGGTTCTTACCAGTGTGTGGCTAATTCTGTCCCAGACGAGCATATCTCTGACTCTCCTTTCTCCCTGTGGACAAAGTCTCCAGAAATCTTGAGCCAGTTGATGACCCTGTGATTTCAGCTCTCTTATGTGTTGGAAAGTGGTCATGAACTTGAGGCTGGTCCAGGGCTTTTTCATTGAAACTACATGAGCATCTCTACTTAGAGCTGGCTTCAGAAGGGGGTGGATCTCACAAGGGCAATATTTACTTCTATGAAAAATAATAAATATTCTAACAAAAGTATGTAGTTTTGGCATTGAGAAATGTGACAAAACCTTAGGAATAGTAACAAGGCAGTTCACAGCCTTTATCGGAGAAAACAGATGTAATTACTGTCAACGTTAATGATGATTATTTCTTCAAGATGCATTTTTTTCTGTTCATCTATCAACATTAAAACCCACCTACAATTAATTCCTTTTTTTCTTTCTTAAATAGTATACTAGTCTTAGTTTAACTCATTTTTAAATTTTCTGAATAGGTGATTGTCGTTAGGAAATGTGAGGCTAATTATTTTTAGCTCCACAGTTACTCTCTTTTCCATATTAACACAGTTGTCTATTCCCCACTTTCTTGCTGGAGAGAAAATTAATGGCTTCTTAGAGGAAGCAAAGTATGCTCCCTACTTATATCAGCAGGCTGTCCATTGAGAGTTTAACTTCAGTAACTCCTGGAATTTATATTTATTTGTGTAAAACGTTTTTAGTCTCTATCAATCTTATCTCCTTTGTTATAACATCCCTTTCATATTTCTTATTACTTTAAATTACTTACTGTTTTAAATAATTATATAGTATTCAATATTGAAGGCCTTTCTGATTTCTGATTTCCTGCTTGCTCCCACATCTTGACACTATTTCTTTTTTTTTTAAATAAATTTATTTTTTATTGGTGTTCAATTTACCAACATACAGAATAACACCCAGTGCTCATCCTGTCAAGTGCCCCCCCCAGTGCCCATCACCCATTCACTCCCACCCCCCGCCCTCTTCCCCTTCCACCACCCCTAGTTTGTTTCCCAGAGTTAGGAGTCTTTATGTTCTGGCTGACAATGTTTCTTCATGTATTTTATAAATGTGCATTGTGACCATCTTGCAAGGCCAGGTCGAAGCATGCTTTCTACCCGGGGAGCACTTGTTTTGGCCTCTGCTTGGTGTCCAAGGAGGCTACCAACCTGGATGCCTTGAGGTTAGGATGGCCTAGAGTTCCAAACCACTTGGGGCATGTGTGTCCAGTCACAGGGCTTGGAGAACAGGGCTATGATGATATAATATGCGATGATATTGTGCAATTCAAAGCACAAACCAGAAGAGAATGATCTCTTGGTATTTCTTGTAGGTAAGTGAACTAGCCCTAGAATGTTCTCTCATGGAATACACAGCACTTTGATGGCCCTGGCTTTATTTTGGCATCTTAATTCTAATTTTTGTACCTTGTTATGGCCAGAAGTGTCACAAGGCATAAAATCGAGCTTCCGTTCCCAGAGTCAAGCTTTGCTTGATGGTAGTCATGGCCTCCATATCAACCTACCCTTCCAGGATCTGCCTTGGATCTTCATTGTGTGGCTTTTGGGGGAGGAAGGTTCTTTATTTTTTCTTTTTCCATAAAACCAACCATTCATTTTCCCACAGTTATGTTGAAAACTGGAATCCTGAAAGTGATATATAACCACTTTATTGAAATATTTTTTATGTCTATTTAATTTTTTTAACGATTATATCTACTCATTCATGAGAGACACAGAAAGAGAGGCAGAAGCAGAGGGAGAAGCAGGCTCCCTGTGAGGAGCCCGATGTGGGACTCGACCCCAGGACTCAGGGATCTTGTCCTGGGCTGAAGGCAGATGCTCAGCCACTGAGCCACCCAGGTGTCGAGTCTGTTTAACTTTTATCTGCCTCCAGGTGCGTTCAGAGTTATAGCTAATCTTACTGACATGCTTCCTCTTGGAAATGCCTCTCTCTCGGGGCCCAGGGTCTTACACGATCAATAATCTTTGTCTTATCTCAATTATTTTCTCTTCCATTAGATGATTTCTCTTCTACCTCCAACTTCTTAACTATAGACACTCTCTAATACACCTCTCTGGTTCTCTCTGTATTACTTTTCCCCAAAGGACTTGAACCTTTTCATTATTCATCTCTAGTCTTGATAATTCTAATGATTTTACTTCTTGATAACTCTTGACCCATATACGGTAATACCAATGCATACTCTCAGCCCATCTAACCCCACAATTTCATTCACCTCTGACCTCATGTATCACATTTGGACACTATCACGTTATATCTTATGATTTTCTTTTTAAAATGTTATGTGTTCATTCATTAATTTTTGATTCTCAAAACTCTAAAATGTTAGTGATTGAAAATTAGGAAAATTACAACATTTATGATTGTGGCATGTTAATTCATGCCATTTATCCTGATGACCAGGATAAATTTATTTTCTTTAAATAGTGCTCATTATTTCACTACCCTGACAAATCTGTTTTGGAGCCTTACTGTTCAATCACAATCAAAGTTAAGCGCTCCACTCCTGGTAGTTAATCTCCCACATTCTTTCAAATCTTGCAATTTTGCATCCAACTTCTTTCCAGAAATTTCTCTTTAGATGAGGGTTAATTTCCTGCTTGTTCTAGTAGCACAAGCCAATCTTTGCCCCTTTTTCGGTTCATGTTTCTTCCTAAGAAAGAATCTCATGATCTTTTGAAATTATATTCCTCAAACCGCACATGCCATGGTGTCCTTCCAGGAGAGATTGCTATGATTAGGTTAGTTCTCGTGGAGTCATTTCTACTCTAAATACTTATTAGCCTTTATAAACTACATATTGTCTTTGAAATTATTTTATTTATATTAGTTCTGTTTCCTACAAAAGCAAGTTTTTAAAGTCCCAGATGGCAAAGCTGCTAATAGAAGTTGAATTACTGTCCATGCATTTTCTTCCATGTACTAAAAATTTTTTTTTTTTAATTTTTTAAATTTATTTATGATAGTCACAGAGACCAGGATCGCGCCCTGGGCCAAAGGCAGGCGCCAAACCACTGCGCCACCCAGGGATCCCTCTTCCATGTAATAAAAGGACAAGGGAATGCAATGATAACTGACCTATTATCCCTTTTCTTAAGAAACTTGAACTTCTGGATTCTCTACCAATCCGAGCAGCTCAAGACAGACCAAACTGTCATTTATAAATGTGGCTATAAGTTAACGGTGGTGTAAATAAGTGTAAATTTGTGTTAGTTTTTACAGATTTTGCCCTTAGGCTAAAGCAAAGATATGCCCTCTAAAACACACAAAAAAGATCTGATTTATTTATTTGGGAGATAGAGCATGAACAGGGGAGCAGCAGAGGGAAAGAGGAAGCAAATTCCCCGTGGAGCAGGTGGCCTGATGTGGGGCTCACTCCCAGGACGCCGGGATCCTCACCTCAGCTGCAGGCAGGCGCTGAACCAACTCAGCCACCAGGCTCCCCCGGGGACATGCCTTCTCTAGTGGGAAGTTCTATGGGATGACTTCTAATAACTGGATGACTTCATATGTTCAGGGTTTATTTTTACTCCATGAGCAATGAATTTTTAATCACCTTCCTTGTTATAAATATTAATTTGCTGGCATAAATAGACAACAACATACCGACGAAAAGCTAATGAAAGTTTTGTTCATATATTAGTTGCCATGAAAAAATAGCTACATTATTTATGTATCCCTGAAAGTAACAATTTTTATATTTTAATAAGTATATTTTAATAAGAACTAAATACATGAAAATTTCCCTGACCGTTAAAATTATAACAGGTCTGCATTGGTTTTGTTTGAAAATTGTATGCACACATATGTACAAGCACATATGTGACACACATTTACACACGTGTAACTTTTCATGACATTTTTCACTAAGGCCATGATTGTGGTTTCTGAACTTTGAGGATAATATTTGTTTCTGTTTTATTTGTTCTAATTAGTTGCTCTATTTGTGTTTTCCTTAAAATGGCTGAAGGAATAGTGTATATTCTCTAAAGAATATCAGCTCATTCCCAAAAATGAAAATGGAAAATAAAAAGTGCCATTTTCATTATAATCCTAATTAAATGTTGAATTTCATTTTAAATATTTGGCAAAAAAGAACGTCTGTGCTTTTGTGTCCTTTCTGTTAAGCAGCTGATGTCTAGTGGCTATTACGAGGGGTAGAAACTGTAGAACTTCTGCCTCCTAGGGTCTGAGGCACACAGACCAAAAGGAACAAGCTTTCCTCACATGAAGAGACAGAGCAAGGTCAGTTGCCACAGTGGGCGTCGGGTCCCCTGAGATCCCTCCAGCAAGGACACGAGGCCACTGGCTTGCATCTAGCCCCCTTCTGCCTAAGGTTGAAGGGACCTCCCATGGTGGGGGGCAGACGTAGCTAGGGGCTGGCCGCGTGCTGAGCACACACATGCTGTGGGGTACGTCAAGATATCTGCAACCCACGTACCTCATAAGCACCTAGAATTCAGAAGGTATTAGGAACACTTACAAGTCAACAATACAAAGACAAAAATAAAAAAAATAGACAAATTATTTTAATAGAGATTTTCCAAGGAAGTTATTAAAGTATCCAATAAGGACTTGAGATCATGCTGAGCATCGTTAGTCTTTAGGGAAATTGAAATCACAATCATAATAAGAAAAAAATTTAAAAAGTGGGAGGGCACTTGAGTGGCTTAGCTGAGTGTCCGACTCTTGATTTTGTGTTGGGTCATGATCTCAGGGTCCTGGGGTCGAGCCCTGCGTCAGGCTCCCTGCTCAGCAAGGGGTCTGCTGGAGGATCTCCTCTCCTGCCTGTTCTCTTCTCTGTCTCTCAAATAAATAAGAAAATCTTTAGGAATAACTACAATGGGATACCACTCCATTTGCACTAGGTTGGCTATAATAAAAAGGACAGGTAATAAATAGCAAATATTGGCAAGGTCGCGGGTAACTGTTACCCCTGCACATGGCTGACAGCAGATCGTCACAGTGTGAGCACAGGGCTACCACACGACACAGCGATTCCCGTCCCAGCTGCGTATCCAAGAGAACCAAAAACATATATTCACACAAAACCTGGCACCTGAACGTTCCTAGAAGCATGATGCATAATAGCAAAAAGTAGGGACAAATCCGGATGCCTTGCAACTGATGAATGGTTTAGCAAAACGTGGGATTTCCACACAAGGGCATATTATTCAGCCCTGACAGGGATACCTGCTGCAACGTGGAGGGACCTCGAAAACTTTATGCTGAGCGGAAACAACCAGACACAAAAGGTCATCTCTTCCATGAGGCCATTTATATGAAATGCCCAGAAAAGACCAGCTACAGAGGCAGAAAGTAGATGGGGGGTTGCCAAGGATGGAGAGAGGGGTAACAGGATAAATGACACCTGCCAGGAGCCACCTTTTGTGCTGGGGGGAAGGTCCGCGTCTCCACAGTGCTGGCTGCGGTGTTGTGGGTACCCTAAGAACCCCTGAACCGTAAGCTGTATGGATGCCCAGATATTATTACAGGAATTATTTGTCAGTGAAAAACAGCAAAAGTAAAAGAAAGCAGGTAAGACAGGCTTTGGCTACTCTCCTGAAGCTCAAACAAAGTCTTCCTAAAATGAAATACAAAGGCTTCACTCTCTAAACCAGAAGGTGAATATTTGTACTTCGTGTTGAGACTGAAAATGTGCTTCATCACGTTGTTAGATGTAAAACAAAAATAGAGGCGTATTTTCCTACAGACGTGCCCTGTGGAAATAAGCAAAATGTAGCCTAAGTTCTCAGGGGTAGGTTTCCCATAGACAACCGTTCCCTTTGTGTCCCTTTCCAGCTTTGGATCAATAGACAAAAAATAAAATTGTTCCTTTATGTCGTGAACCCGAGGGCAATTGAAATGCCCATGCGTCCATTTTAAACTCTGATTCCCGTGTACGTTGAATTTATCAGTATGTGTCTTAAAATTTTTAATTGATTTTCTCAGTATATTGTGACCAAAATAGTAAAATTTTTAGAATAATATTGCACATCATATATTTTTTGATAACGAGGATAACGAATCTATAAGAGTCAAAATCAATTTTCTTTATACAGAACGAAGGGATAAAAATCAGTGTTGGCGTTTATTCATACTTTCCAACTTTCCTTGAAATGAGGCATTTCTATTCATTAATGATTATTCATGAGATCGTAACGTGAACATCAGAATGTAGCATTAGCAATTTATATGCTGCTTTTTAATAAATGGCCCTCTTTTATCTTCATGTTTCTGCCTTTATAATTCTAGCTGCTTTTTCCCCTTCAATTTCCTTTCCACCTGAAATCAAAGGGAAAAAAAAAGAAAAAAGATAAAATGTATGTTATAATTAATGAAGCCATTCCTTTTTTTGCATCAGTTGCAAACTGAATATGTGAACTGTTTTACTTTTATTTTTTTTATTTTTATTTTTTTTTTAAAGGAAGCATCCACGTTGCACTCTTTGGATTCTTTCTTGCTCTCCAGTAATTTGATTTTATTTATTTTTTTTAAAGATTTATTTATTTATTCATTCAGAGAGAGCCAGAGACACAAGCAGAGGGAGAAGCAGAGAGAGAAGCAGGCTCCCTGCAGGAAGCCCGATGTGGGACTCGATCCCGGGTCTCCAGGATCACACCCCAGGCTGCAGGCGGCGCTAAACCGCTGCGCCACCGGGGCTGCCCCTATTTTACTTTTAATACAGTGTTTGGAAAATTCGCATTTATTACTTAGACATATAATGAATTCATGAGCTGCACTTTCTTTTTTTTTCACAAACTAGATACACAAAACAATATTTCCCCTTTCCTCTAACTCCCGAGTGGATCACTTATTTCCGAGTAATTAGCTTAAAGGAGATAATGATTGTACGTACCCCCCCCCCCTCCACCCCCCCCTCCACCCCACCCCCCCCTCCACCCCCCCCTCCACCCCCCCCTCCACCCCACCCCCCCCTCCACCCCCACCCCCACCCCCACCCCCACCCCCCCACCCCCCCCCCCCCCCCCCCCCCCCCCGCCCAAGCTCACTCCGCCCCGTTCACCAGTAAGTCACCAGCAGTTAAATGGGTCCCAGTGAGGGTGAGGGTTTCAGCGACTCACCGGGAACTTCCTAATTAGACGACTGGATGCTGAAGTGACGAGGGATGGAGAGAGGCCCAGGGGCTCCCGTGGGCAGAGCCGCAGTGTGGGTTTTGTCCTCTTAGAGAGGAGTCCAGTCTGACGCGTGGGTTCCCTGCCCCCATGTCCACACGGCCCGGGGGACACGTCCTCCAGGGGCCCGAGCGGCAGCCAGCTCTGGGCCGCGGGCAGGTGCGCCGAGGTCCAGACAAGCAACCAGTGTGCAGTTGTCTGCTTTTCCTCTTTGGGCAGCCAGCTCCATTCCACACGCCCGACAAAAAGCAAGCCGTAGATGTGTCAGAGCCGCTCTGTGGGGACACAGGCGAATCGGGGACCAGGCCTGGTCTCCCCACGGCTCTTGCATGACACCCGCATCCCACACCCACCTCTTGTCCCCTCCCCACCCCTGGGGGAGACTGAGGAGTGGGCCCTGGACCAGAGACTGGGCAGACGGGGTGTGAAGGGCGCTGGTGTGAAGGTCCCCGAGTCTCCGACAGCCTAAGGGGATCCAGACACAGGCTGGTTGGAAGCTACCGCTGCTGCATTTTATTTTATTTTGTTTTATTTTATTTTATTTTCTAAATATTTTGTTTATTTATTTATTTATTTATTTATTTTTAAAGAAGTTTATTTTTTTTAAATTTTTTATTTATTTATGATAGTCAGAGAGAGAGAGAGAGGCAGAGACACAGGCGGAGGGAGAAGCAGGCTCCATGCACCGGGAGCCCGATGTGGGATTCGATCCCGGGTCTCCAGGATCGCGCCCTGGGCCAAAGGCAGGCGCCAAACCGCTGCGCCACCCAGGGATCCCTTTTGTTTATTTATTTACAAGAGACACACAGAGAGAGAGAGGCAGAGACACAGGCAGAGGGAGAAGCAGGCATGCAAGAGCCTGACGTGGGACTCGATCCTGGGACCCTGGGGTCATGTCCTGGGCCGAAGGCAGACACTCAACCCCTGCGTCCCCCAGGAGTCCCTATCACTGCATTATAAGCCGCCCATGGTTTATGACCTCAGAGAGGCCTGACCACGCGCCTCTTGGGTGACCCCAGCGAAAGGTCACGGCCTGGCTGCAGGTGAATTCCAGACTGGCTGCCCATCTGCGAGCTCGCGGGCCCGTGGGAGGCTGGCTCGGGGTTCTCAGCACACGAAACACAGAACCCACACCGCCTCTCGTGAGCGTGGACGTGCAGGAGGCCAAGTCAGTCGGGTCACCCCCAGAGCCCAAGGTCGGGGTGCTGGGTCCGGCTGCTGGATGCCGTGCACTGAATTCCTGGCACTGCTAGTATTTTCTTATTCAAGAGAGAGATGCCTGTTTTTCTACTTTCACATGAGTAACTATACTATAATAATATAAAATATAAATAATACATTTTGGTTACCAGACTCCTGTAAGTCGTGGTTTAGGGAGCACCGTTCGTAGATTTGAATCCTGCCCGGCCGCGCTTTGTGCCTGTGGGTGAATGACGGAAATGTCCTGTCCCCCACTTTCATGACGTGCAAGTAGCCACAGCAATGTCATCGATCTCCGGGCTCTGTTACGTGGGCCGCTTTCAGTAAACTCCCTACCATTCTCTTCACTAATGTTTCTTATTAAAATCATTCTTTCTTGCCGTGCTAACGTCTGTAGGAGACTGTTTTTTCATTACTAAGTTCTCAAAGCTCAGCACCATGTGTGTCAGTAAGTTAGCAATTCATAATTATTCATTGATAGATGATAGATGGATGAACACATTAATCCATCTATGAAATTTAAATAATATTCTGTATATCAGAGAATAGTTATGAGGATTAACTGAGCTTTTATAGAGTAAGTGCCTAATACTCAACCAAGCCAGCAAATAATATACATACTTATCATAATTTTTTTTAAGATTTATTTATTTGAGAGAGAGAGAGAGAGCACATGTACATGCATGAGCAGAGGGAGGGACACAGAGAGAAACTCTCCAGCAAACGCCCTGCCGAGCATGGAGTCTGCGGGGCTTGATCCTAGGTCCTTGAGATCATGACCTGAGCCAAAACCAAGAGTTGGACGCTCAACCAGCTGAGCCACCCAGGTGCCCCATCAAAAGTTTATAATGTTAATCTAGGCCTACTTTTTTTATTCTTGAATATGTCTACATCACTGACCAAATTGTAGACTCCTCAAAGGCATGGGCTCTGACTTACGCATCCTCTATCCTCAATCCTACAGCCATGACTAAGATCCTGTGGACCTCCAATTAGGTTGATTTTGTCAAAGAATCAAATTTTAGATGATGGAATTTGGTCCTTCTAGAACCAGTTGAATGCTCTTCCATTCTGATAATTTCTGAACTTAATTCTATAATTTCTGAACACCTGGTATGTACTTATCACTGTATATTTTCTGTGTACTTTCAGATCCAAAAATAAAGATCTACACACGGGTTTCTGGCCTGTCAGAGCTTATATTTTAACAGAAGAGCTAGACTTACATGCATAATTTCAACACAATGTCATAAATGCACGGACAACACGTGCGAGTATTGCATTGGGATCAACAGACAGGGTCTTTACCTCAGCAGGGATGTTCAAGGAAAGCTTCTTAGAGGAAGAACAAATAAAATTTTATATGATGAGGATGTAAATTTTCATAATGATTTATTGTTTACAAAATGCTTTCTTATACACTCTCTCTGTCGAATCTTATGATAACCCACTGGCGGAGGCAATATTATTGCTCCAAGTTATGTGTAAGAAAACTAAGATTCATTGATGCTGTCTTGTTCAAGGACATGTATATTTAGTAAATCTTGGATAGATTTATATAAGTAAATATAAGTTTATATAAATAATTTATATAAAACTAAATATTGGTATATTAATATATAATATAAATTTAAATAAACATTATTTATACATTTTATAATTTATATGTAATAAAATTACATGTAATAGATGTAAATTTATATAAATAAGTTTATACCAGGATGCTTGACAAATTTTCTGTTTTTTTTTTTTCACTATTCTGCCTTGTTGTTTGCCCTGGTTTTCCAGAATTAGAATATTTTTTAATCAGATGAGTGTCTATCTTAATTGTTATTTTTTTATTTTTTATTTTTTTAGGGAGAGAGAGAGAGAATGAATGTGAGGAGGAAGGGGTAGAGGGAGAAGAACAGAGAGCATCCGGAGCAGGCTCCATGCTCAGTGGGGAGCCCGACATGGGGCTCAGTCTCACAACCCTGAGATCATGACCTGAGAGTCAGATGCTTAACTGAGTGAACCACGCAGATGCCCCCAGAATTAGAATTTTTAACATCCAGGTGGGGAGAGAGGCCATACAGATTTTAGAAAAAACAAATCTTAACCTGATATTAGAGAAATAATGAAAGAGGTGCAGTCACAGTATAAAAATACAAATTCAAATCCAATAGAAAGAAGACCACGGGCTGGTACTACTTATATTACATAATTACTCTCTTCCAGGTGCTGCTAAACTACATTACACCTGTCACTAACTTCAATCTTTGTGACGATCCTAAGAGCTACAAAGATGAGAGAAGCAACTCTTGACAGGCATTTGTTTCTAGGGTTCAAAGACAGTGTAGGTCACAACTATCCTCCTCAGTGGGTGTGAGATTGTTCCCAGGAAAAATAAAGAGCATGGGTGGGTGTTCCTGTGACGTCCTCTGATGAATCACGTCCCTGGAATCCTGTCCTCGGGTGGTCCCCTTCCACAAGGACTCTATATGGGGCCACAGGACTTGATGTGGTCAGTGCAAATGAGGGGTAGAGCACCTGCACATTGGATGTGGTCTCTCTCGTTTCTGGAAGCTGTTCCCTGTCACATGGATAAATCCAGGCTAAATGGTGGGAAATGCATGGCGGGACCAACAGCTAGCGTCATGATGCAGGCACGTGAGTGAGGCTGCAGCAGACAACCCAGTCCTGGTTGAGCTATGACCAGTCAGCCACATAAATGACACCAGGCACAGCCAGCAGAACATTCCCCCTACAGAATCCAGGGAAATACAATGCATACTGATTGAAGCCACTAATTGTTGGGGTTCACCGGATGTGCAGCAATTCATGATCAATACAAACTTAAAAAAATCCACCAAACATCAAGCAATACAATGAATATTTTTTAGACATTTAATTATATTTTATCCTCACATGGCTCACAGAATCACATTTTAAATTGAGTTTCAAAGAGACAAGAAAATTTTCCTAAAGTAATATGGACAATAGGTCCTTCTGGAATCAGAAATGATGCCTGCTGATTACAAGAGCCATCTTCCAGAGAAAAGAGTATTAAATATACCCAGCATTTAAGTGAGAAAGCAAAATCGTTGACATTAAATTTTGCTAAGTTAATCTGATGCAAATTGTCAAAAATCTGACCTATGGAGTTTTTTAAATCATGGCTCTGAAAAGCTAAACCAAGTCATTCAGTGAAAGAGGCCTGTCTGTTTCCTAAGCTGTGTCTTTCCTAACATCTTGATGGATAACTGTGAAGAAGAAACAATTCTTTGTCAGATTCTACTATTGTGCACTAAAAAAAATCCTTCTAATTTCTGAATCCAGAATAAATATCTCTGTAAAATAATCTGAACTTTGGTTGTTTTTAGTCAGATCACCCAGATAATTTATTCAGATCTGCCTCCATTCCAAAGCACTTAGTAAATCGCTGTATTGTGCAACACATTTTGTTATTGAATGACGTTAGTGTCTATGAAACAAGGTCTCACCCATCATTATGTTGAAAGGCAAAGGTGAAAACCCCAAGGGTTTGCAGGCAGGAAGCCTTGGGTCAGATCTTATCACCACCACCTATTAATGTTTTATCTTGGGTGACTTATTTTTCTTTTCTTTTTCTTTTTTTTTAGATTTTTTTTTTTTTCATGAGAGAGTGAGAGAGGCAGAGACACAGGCAGAGGGAGAAGCAGGCTCCATGCAGGGAGCCTGACGTGGGACTCGATCCCGGGTCTCTAGGATCACGCCCTGGGCCCAAGGCAGGCGCTGAAGCCCTGGGCCACCAGGGCTGCCCGTGACTTATTTTTCTAATTTCTGATAGTCTCATTTACTTAATGAAAGTCATAATGCCTAACCTGCAAGATGTTTATAAGAACTGGAGAAAGTATCAATGTAGGGTTTCCAGCAGAATGTTCCATTTATAGAAGATACTCAGTAATAGCATCTGTGCATTGCAAGTAATGGTTTCATTAAGATGAGCTAAAAGTATAAAACACCTTACATTTTCTTATATTTAGAAGTCTTTATTTATATATCTTAAAGTCATGTAAGTCAGCTGTCGAAGAGCAAATCAAGGTTGCTTATAAAACCTGGTTCCCCTAAGAATGGGTCTCTCGGGTCTTGTATTCCAGCTTCCTCCTTCCGCATCTGTGAAAATGGAGCCTCCCTGCTTATCTTTCAGGTATCAGAATATATTCTACCTTAAAACCCCACAATTTCTTATCTCAATACCTTAAGTGTTTAAGAAATGTTTGCTTACGCTGAAATAAAATAAGCCTGCCAGTACCTTGCAACACCTTGCTTTTTGGCCTGTTTTCTTTTTGAAATAAATTCAGGAATATCATTCCACTTTTTTTTTTTAAAGATTTTATTTATTTATTCATGAAAGACACACAGAGAGAGAGAGAGAGGCAGAGACACAGGCAGAGGGAGAAGCAGGCTCCATGCAGGGAGCCCGTCGCGGGATTCGAGCCCGAGACCCTGGGGTCACACTCTGGGCTGCAGGCAGATGCTCAACCGCTGAGCCACCCGGGCGTCCCTCCATTTTTATTTTGTATACATCTGTGAAGATGAAAATTGTGTCCATATCTTAACGCTCTATTTCTTGGCTAAACACTGTTTCCTCATTCCTTTGTTCTTTATGTATTTTCTACTTTCATGAGGACTTCAGAAATAAATCTAGAAATCTACATATAATTGATCTATGTCTCCTTTTCTCTCTCTTTAGGCTACCATGTATAGCTCTCGATGTGCATCCTAAGATCACTGGTTCTTTTGGAAGAAAACATGATTAACAAGAGGTAACTAAAACCTTCAAGTCTTTTTTATTCTAAGCTATTAATAAGATAGAATTCACACATTTCTCTATCATATCTATCTATATCTATATCTATCTCTCCCTCTATCTACCATATAATAGATAGATAGATAGATAGATAGATAGATAGATAGATAGATAGATACTACACTCATCCTTGATACTTTTCACCTGGCCAATCCTTAAATATCTTCCCATACTATGGAAATATTTTACGTCCCAAATGGAAACAGATTTGGGAAAGCGCCAAAGTAAAAAATGCTATAACGTAAATTCTATTGCATTTTTCTTCATAAAGATGAAATAAAAGCCATGACACTAGAGAGAGAGAGATATAAAAGTACCTCTTTACAATATCAAGAGAAGAGCGAAGTAAAAGCCACGAACCAAAAAAATGCCTGACTTCAGGGTAGAGAAGAACATTGTGAAATACACATCCTGGAACGTGGAGTTCTCCCAAAGAGATGGTGTGGACTTTGGGGCTGAGACAACCAAGAGGCAGAGACCAGGGATACATGCTTAAGAGATGTGAGTGGAAGAGAATACAAAAGAAGAAGGGAAGGAGAAGACATGACCAGAATATCAAGGAAGGCCAGTGAAAGGACCCCAAGGATGGATAACTGAATCTCCTGGGACATGGAACTCAGAAGAGGTGACCTCAGTGTGTATCTAACCCCAGATAAGGAAGCATAACTAAATCAGTGCATCCGGGCCAGAGTCAGTCTCCGTTGGAACAGGCTGGACACTGCGATGACAGTGCCCATGTTGACCGTGGGGACAGGAAGTCTGTTGGTGGGCCATTCATAAATGCCATCGCTGACACCAGGTCCCTTGCATTCAAGGACAGCTCTTGACAAGGAAAGACATTAATGGACACACACAAGTTGTGCCACCTTGATTAAGTGTGCCCTCCGTCGTTGGATGCATTTGGTGGTCACTTGTGTATGTGGGAACAAATGTCCCCACATGTTCACGCCCACACATCAAACTCTCTGCCTAAACCACTGAACCAAACCTTTTCTCATCTCCATACTTTTCAGTTTCCCACCATCAGCCAAGCAGTGACTTCTCTTCCATGGATTAGCAACAACAGGCGCTATCCACCGAGGGGAGTTTCCTTCCTTTCTGTAATTTTGGGAGCATCCTATTTTGTTTGGTACTAAGACAGCAAGTGGACTCCTTTTCTTTTGTCTTCAGTAAAATGGTCTTAATTTTTTTCCCCAAGAATCCGTAAATGAATATTGAGAGAGGGGCGTCAGTACAGCAGAAACAGGTGCCACCAAGTCTCAATTGAATGTTGCTCCGAGCCCCACTGGTCCCAAAGATAAGAGCTTATGACAGACTACAAATCACAGCACTGTGTCCTCTAATGAGAAGGACTTGCCACCAAACAAACAAAAAAGCTAAGTGAACCGAACAGTATGCACACGGATGTAGTTGATTTGCATTCCGGCACATGCTCCTTGCATTGCTGTACCTCGTCACACCAATGGTGTAACAAGTGGTTCACAGAGCAAGAGCCAGACTGAGGACCTCTACCCGCAAACCACTCGAGTAAGATTTACCTGATTCACTTCCTTGTGCTTTCCTGTGTCTTTCGGGCCAGCCTGATCCTGCCTGTGAGTGTATCACTCTGACTTGGCGACTGGGTCCTGCGGTGCATACCTACTGTTATGGCTTGGTAGCTCAAAGAGCTTCCAGTTTCTGATGGATGTCTTGGGTTGTTTGACATAGTAACTTGTTATCCTGGGCTATTTACCAGGGCCTGGGGTGACTGAAGAAATATTTTCCTGAAAGAGAATAGATTTTTGCACAAGAGGACCCAACTCTGCTTCTAAGCCCTAGCTTGATGCCGTGACTCTACTATTGGGACTTGCCCAAGGTTCTCCAAAGCACTCCTCCTTGCAGCAGGCAGGAGCTTTCACGGGATCCCAGAGCTGCTGAATTGTGTGTCTATGCTCAATGCTTCTCCCCAGCGGTCTGACTCAGTGAGTTAATCAGTCAATGGGGCAGGGCAACATAATATGTATCTCCTCCAGAATCCAAAGATTTTCAACAGAGAAAATTTTAGGGGACCAGATGCAGCAGGTATCACTTAATCTTGTAGGTGGCTAGTGTGATGCTCTTTGGAATAGCAGCTCAGTCAATATCTCCGTAGACCGGAGAGCTGGAGAATGGAGTTGGTTGTGAATCGACACAGTGAAGTCGTACTGCTGGGCCACACCAAATGAAAGCAAACTGCTTCTGGAAGTCCTCTGTTAATAAGCAGAAAGGAAAAATCAATTTCAAGATCAATAGCTACATACCAGGGACTAGGGCAGTGTTCGTGTGATCCAACAAAAATATCATTTCTGTAATCATAGCTAAAAAGTGCCTGTATTCCTTCATCTTTTGTGTATCTACTGTAAGTTTTTGCTTTTTGGTGACCATGAGGCGCTCTTCATTTCCTGATACACAGCCATACTGTAGATGTTTAAGGTTCCCATGGGGCATGTTAGGAGGAATATTTAAAATATATACTTGTGATCACAGAATCAAGGTTCTTTCTCAAAATGGCTTGGCCTCTCTTTCTTTTACGATTTCTGGGTCTGTAAATACACTCAGCCTGGAGCTGGGTGAGGGTCTATGGCTCATTCTGTTCACCAAAGTGAGTCTCTGGTTACACTCATTAGGAAGGGCATTAGTATCTATGTCCTGCTCTGTAACTGTAAGGGCGTCATCATCAATGAATGACTCATAAAAATGTTTCTGGGTCAAATCATTCCTTCATCTGTTCTGACTGCTGTGCTCACATTGTCACTGGAAGTCAGTTTCTGCAGCTCAGCCTGTGATGCTCTGAGCCTCCACCATTCCAGGAACTGAGGAAGTCACATCAATGACGGAGGTCTTTCTGTCTCCACTGGCTTCCAGCGAGTGCCACAACGGTGCTTGGAAATGCTGACGCCTGCCCCAGTGCCTTGTACCCTCTGGACATACCAAGGGCATCACTATGTGCAGGGGCAGGTAACACAGCCAGTCTACCCTTGTATTTCTTCTTTAAGTCTTTTGATGCTTTATCTAAAATATACCATGGGAGATTTTAATTTAATTTATTTTAATTTAATTAATTTAATTTAATGTAGGCCACATTGGGTATGATTTTCAAACACTCACCAAATAAATTTTAACTATGAGCTGTCCAAGGTGACCCAACAAATTCAGAATCTCTCACCATTATATCCATATAAACACATTTACTTTGATCCCAGATCATCTTTTTACGCCCTTATTTATCCTAATAGATCATTCTTATATATATTGTCTATGTTTTTATTAAAGATAATTGCAAACTAGTTGCAATTAGTTTGGGTTGTTAATTACCTCTCTTGTAAATCATTTTACCTTTTTTCTTGGAATTGGCTGGAATTTGAGTCTGGCTATGGTCTGGAAACAGAGATGTTAGAGGTGGTAAAAACAGGCCTGAGGACAATAGTTATCTCTTTCAAGGCAACTACTTCAGTTGAGATTGTCATGGGGCTAGGGTGTAGGGCCAGGAGAAGTCTAACCCTCTCAGAATAACAAGAACTCCTTCTAGTAGCAAAAGAGTTTCAGCAGTTACTTAGGGTATTAAATTATATTAAATGCATAAATTGGAATGTGCCCAAACCTTAGCATTCTAATCGTTAGGATCCCACTTTTTAACAATAAGTTTCATACATTAAGAGACTGAGTCACATTGTAAATCCACCTTGCCTTGTATTTCACCTGTGTGGTCTGGCCCAGAATTCTATATTCAGAGATTTTGGCTATATGACAGTGAAAAATAAGGCAGCATTTCAACACAGTCATATAAGTGTCTTGTCTGGTTCTTTATCCATGGCCAGAGTTCGAGGAAAAGTTCTTTTTATTTTCTTTTGGCGACTGGAATAAGCAGCAGCCAGTATACTCCACAGTACCTATCCCTTACATTTCTTGTATTGTTGCTAATATTAGCAATAAAAACAACTACATCAATAGCCATTTAGTCTCCCAAAGGTTTCTTTGAACACATGAGACCAAGTAACAATATAAACATCTGGTATTAATGTGCATGTCATAGATGACCACTTCCACCAACAATGAAGTCACTATTCTCATCAAATATAATCATATCAGAAATCCAATTTCAGATTCCCACCCATGGTAGGTAGAATAAATGTCCCCAAAAGATGTCTGCACCCTGATTTCCAGGTAATGGAATTTTGCAGATTAGCGTTAAGACCTTTGAGCTGGAGAGATCATCCTGGATTATCTAGATGGGTCTGGTATATTCAGATGGGTCCTTAAAAGTGGAAAGAAGATAAAGAATGAGTGAGAGTGACAAGATGGTAGGAGAAGAAGAGGTTTAGGAGAAGGAAGGATTTTCCCCCATGTTGTTACTCTGAACATGGAAGAAAGGCCAGGGGTCAAGAATTGGCCTTAAGATCCTGAAATGACCCTCAGCTGACAGTCGGCAAGGAGAGGACTATCTGATTCTTGCACCTGCCAGGAACTGAAATCTGCCAACAGCTCACACGAGTAAAGATGTGATACTCCCTCAGGTTCTGAAATAGGAACTAAGTCTTTTATTTTAGCCTGGTGAGACCATATTGCACTTCTGGCCTTCAGAACTACAAGATGATCAATCTGTGTTCTTGAAGCCTCCAAAGTTCCTCATGACTTGTTACAGCAGCCATAGAAAACTAGTGCATCAGGTTTGAGGGCTCCGTAGAAATCACTTCCAGCATCACAAACAGTAAACAATGTGCAACGAAGATCACAGAAGGGACCTGTGAGTTTTCCTGTAGGGACTCAGGGCTGGAAATGGGATGGCCAAAGAAGCGAGTTCCATCAGCTGAGGCTGAAGCAGTGGTTCCCATGAGCTTGCAGGGCATAGCACAGTAAACAGAAAACTCTGGAAAGCTCCCAACCACCAGCTCCACCTCAACAGCGAAGTGGGTGGTTTTGATAATCATACCACAAAGTCCCTGTGAATCTGAGAGCCCTGACCTCCCCATGGAGAGCAATGGCCTCTCCTTCCAAGTGCTCAGCAGGCACATGCTCCCCTAGGACTGCACAGACAAACAGAATCTGGGGAATGTATCTCCTGGCTTATTCTCCACAGGCTGAGGTGACCTTACAGGGAGTTAGTCACATACCTGATTTGATGGCGGACAAGCCATGTGGCCCACTGGAACTCAGGGAGCCTTGGTAAGCCCTGCATTCACTTGGAAAGACAGCACAGGCTCAGAAATCATGGCGGGTCGCAAGTATGCATCTGCCACTTGGAAGCTCTGCAGACTTTCTCAGGATCCTTTCACATCCCACTGATTAAACCTCCAGATCTGTAAAGTAAGGTAATGGTAAGCATCTAAATTACTCAGGGAGGCCTTGAGATTAAAAGACTTAATAAATATAAAGAAGCTTAGAAATGGTTTTTTTGAAAATGCAGCATTAACTATTACATTGTTCCCCCCAAAAGATGAAATCCCACCAATGAACTGAATTTAGAAACAGACGTTCAACACTGAACATACGAGTTAAGACTAAAGCTAAACACTCGTGGTAATTATAGTTTATAACAGGAGGGAAAGGCCATGAACCTTGCTAAATTCAGTACATATTAAGAGTTGGAAGAAAAAGTAGGAAAGAGGAGACATGGAAGATACCAATTTACTTCTATGTTTCATAGTGAGGAGGCAAAGATCCTCTCTAAAAATCTGTAAATCACAGATATGGCTCGAGTATCCTATTAGGAGTTCTTCTTTTTTTTAAAGATTTTATTTATTTATTCATGAGAGACACAGATAGGGAGAGAGAGAGGAGAGAGAGAGAGAGAGGCAGAGACACAGGTAGAGGGAGAAGCCGGATCCATGCAGGGAGCCCGATGTGGGACTCAATCCCAGGTCTCTAGGATCATGCCCTGGGCCAAAAGCAGGAGCCAAACCACTGAGCCACCCGGGCTGCACAGCTATTAGTTCTAATTGTAAGAAGAAAAAAAAATACAGGAGATACATTATAAAGCTTGTAAGCCAGTTGAAAAAATTGTATATCCCCAAACATCTATGCAAATATCAAAAAGTACTTGAAAAAAACCCCACAAATTCCACTGCTAGATGGTTCCCCAAGACAAATAAAAAATATATCTACCAAAATAGACTTTTACAAGGATAATTGTTGTGATGTTATTCAAAATACTAAAAAACTGGATACCACCTAGGTGTCTGGTAACTGGAGAAAAGCTAAGAAAAATATGGTATACTCACACAATAGATTGAACAATAAAAAGGAATTAATTGTAAATGTATACAAGAACATGGATGATTCTTTTTTTTTTTTTAGAACACGGATAATTCTCACAAATCACATTAAGAAAAGGAAAGTGGATACAAAAGAAGCCACATTATCCAATCCCATCATGAAGAACGGATGCCGTGGGAAAACCTAAAGGTGGTTTCCTGTGGGCGCTGAGGAGGGAGTATGAACAGCATGAGGAAACCCTCTGGGGTCTTGGGAGTAGTTTATGCCTGGATAATTTAACTGAATGCTTTTATCACTTTATTGTTCGGAACCATAAAATTAAACTTACCGGATGACAAAACACAGGGCAAACTTACTTGTTATGTGAAGGGAATTAGCTGACCTGTCTCAGAGTTCATTAAAGTGAAATATAGCAGAAAGCATCTCTAAGCTCTGTATGAGTGAACTTCCTAAAAAAACATACTTGTGGAGGAAAGCAAATATATTTGAAGAGTTATACAAGAAGTTTATGGTACTTTCTGAAGAGCAAAAGATAGAAAAGAAAACAAATATCAACCGGTATCAGAATGATGAATGGAATTATGGTACTTTCCCAGGCTGCAATACAGATTTTAAAAAACAAAAGATATCTCAGTGTGATTATATGAGAAGAGCACCAAGATGAGTTGTTTCATGAGTCAAGCAAGTTACAAGAGGTGTTTTATAGCATGTCTCCTCTTGTGTTACAAAAAAAACGCATATTCATGAAATACACGAAAAAAGCTAATTAAAATAATTCCGGTTATACTAAATACTTTATTTTAATCTAAACAATGAACTTGAATCTGATGAGAAAACCCAGGGAGAACCGCTCATAGCCGGCAAGGCCTTGGGCGAATGTGATTTCTGTGCACCCCTGGTCTTGACCAGCTCCCGGCCAGCAGGGCTGTGTGGAGGCAGGGTGGGCAGCAGCCCCTCAACACCATCAGCCGCACTCACATATTAATTCCAAGACAGGCACCACTTTCGGTGGAAAAGGTAGTTTGGCAAAGACTTAATCTAGCTTTGCAAATATTAAATGTATTATTTCCTTCTCCAAATGCTTTGATAAATTGTGGATAAAACAAAGTTATATTAGATTGGTAAGTCTGCAAAAACCAAGCCCAGCCAATAATGGCAGACATTTCCTGAATCTACCCAGGTAATAACCCACTTTGCTTTCATTTATCAAATGATAGTAAGCTAACATTTTTTTTTCTCACTGGATATCAAATTTTACCAAAATTTGAAATTCAACTTTCTACTCCATTTTTTTTTCCTCTGTAGGGGAGGTGAGAAGTGACTGGTAATGTGCTAGCATCACATTCATTCCCAGATCTTTCTTTGGGTTCTCTACAGGTAGAGTTCCACAATGAACTACAACAGGATCTGCCAAATGTATAATTATTCAACGAGGCATCCTCTCCCACCCTGAGGACTAGCAGCAGCCGATAACATCTCAAGCTCTCCTTGACGCGCCTTATGAATTCACCGAGCGTTTCTTTACAGAGTCCTACACACAAGGTGATTGTTGTACAACAGAGAGAGAAGAAAGCAGACTTGTTTGTTTTTGTTTGTTTGGCTGGGAAATTATGGGATGACAGCAAAGAGGTGGGCTGTGGCTGGAATCAAGTCAATTTAGCAGTGATGAGTTGGAAGTCTTAAAAACGGAGGAGCAAAGAAAGAAACCAAAACCACTAACCGAATCATTGCAAGACTCTGGACCACACGGCAGCTACTGTGGAGTCAACATCAAAGTGCATTACGATGTCGTGCAAGAAACAGGGAACTTAGGACCGGGGGTGCTGTAAGGGCATGGACATCTTGGGACAGGAATCCACCACATCCATAAAAGGGTGGTAGCTGCTGTCAAATAGTCAAAGTTCAAAAAACTGTAACAGACAGATGTAGCTCATGGGCCTCCATACTAACCCAGGGCTAGTCTGCAGATGACTGAAATGCTGGTGGTAGAAGCCATACTGTGATGAGGAGAATAAATGTGATCTTTTATGAACACAATTTAATTGGGCCCAGTACTTCCCTAAAATGCTTCTTGGCAAGGTTACCAGTGACCGGTTGCTAAATCCAAAAGCCAACATCTAAGCCTTACTTAGTGGGTAGCGTAGAGGTGGGGCGCCAGGGCAGCTCAGTTGGTTCAGCATCTGACTCTTGACTCTTGATTTCAGCTCAGGTCATGATCTCAGGAGAGGGAGATGGAGGTCCGCACTGGGCTCCATGATGGGTGTAGAACCTGCTTAAGATTCTTTCTCTCCCTCTCCCTCTGCCTCTGCCCTTCCACCCCATGTCTCTCTCAAAAGAAAGAAAGAAAGAAAGAAAGAAAGAAAGAAAGAAAGAAAGAAAGAGAAAGGAAAAAGACAACTCAGGCATTTGGTCCAATTCATTCGCCCCTTCCTTGAAGTGCCTTCTTCATTTGCATCCCACAGCCCTACAATCACGTAGTTCAGTAGTTCACTTCCTCTTTATCTGGCTGTTCCACCCAAGTATCCTTTGCTGATTATTCCTTCTGTTCCTCTTCTTAAGGCTCATTGTTTGTCTCTCCACTTATACGTATTCCCACTCCTTCCCAATGTGGTCTCAACCACACTTGGGATTTTAAATGCCATTGATATGCTAAGGAAACGCGAGCTTATAAATCTAACCCAGCTGTTCCCTGAAAACCAAACTCGTAAATCCAGCTGCATAGGAGACCAGTCTCTTGGGTGTCTAACAGGCATCTCCAGATTCGCCTGATCTCACCCAGACTTCCCGTTCACACTCAATGACCCTTCCTCAGTCTTTCTCAGGAAATCTCAACCCTACACTTGTAACTGCAGAGGAAGTAATCACATTGAAACTTAACACGAGGCCACAGCACATCTGTTTTGAAATTTAATGCAGATATCTTCAGCGGCTTCCATTTGCTTTCCAAGGCCCACAGAGGAAAAGGCACATCTCTGGCAATGGCAGGTGAAGTCCCACCTCTTCGGCCGTTCCCTGTATGGCCTCATCCACTCCTAGCTCTCACAGCTGCACGGCTGCCCTGCCTGTTCTTCCTCACAGAAGCCAAGCAAACCCAAGCAGCCCCACGCTTGCCCTGTGCTCCGCCGGTGGCTGCTCCCAGGAATCCACACGGCTTCATTGCCTACGAACTTGGGGTTGCTAATGGTATTAGTTATCTTTACTGCTTGACACATTATCCCAAACTTGAGTGGCTGAAAATAAACAAAATTTCACAGATCTGTGGTTCAGGAATCCGAGCATGACACAATTGCCTGTAAGCTCTAGGTTTCTCTGGTGGTTACAGCCACAGTAGCGGTCGTGCCACAGGCTCACCTGAAGGCTGAACCAGGGGAGAACGGGCTTTTAGGGTCACACATGCCATGCACTTGCTGGCAGACCCTCGGAGCCCCTGAGCAGATCTGCCAACTTCCTCAGGAGGGCTTCTCCGCAAGGCTGCCTCATGTCACGCAGCTGACCTCCCCGGAGAGAAAGCCGGAGAGGGGGCTCAACATGAAAGGTATCTCATCAAGTGACCGCCCATCGGGGACATATTCTGTTGGTCAGAATGAGTCAAAGTCAAGTCCACATGGCAATGGAGGGAGCTGCGTGAGAATTGCACTGCAAGGGTGCTGGGGTCGTTGGCTGAACACCACGGTCGTCCAGGAACACATCCACTACCGTCTATTTAAACTAGAAGAGACGAATCTTGGTAACGTTTTCTGGTTTATTTTTTCTCCACCTAACAGATTTTTTTTTTTTTGCCTTTTTATTTTATTTTTAAAATTTTGCTACGAGAATGTAAGCTCCTTGAGAGTCGGGGTTTCCATCTCTTTTGCTTGCTGCTATCTATATGCCTGGGTGCGGGGCAAGCGTTTGTTGACTCTTCTGTGCTGTTGTTGGCGACTTAAGATTCGTTTCAATGTGGTCTCAGAGTTGGTATGACGTAACTAAACAAAACGCTTATCTGTCAGTCAGCCCTACTGTTTAGGGAATAATTTCTATTATTGGATGCAAATCAATCTTGTTAAGAAATAAAGAAGGCCGTGTCTTGGGGCTGCTGTAACAGGATACCATAGACTGGGTGGCTTAGAGGAAATAGAATTATATTGCTCACAGTTTTGGTGAGTAGGAAGTCCAAGATCAAGCCACGATGATGTTCATGATCTGATTAGGATACGTTTCCCATTTTATAGATGGTGCCTCCCCGCGGTGTCCTCACATGGTGGAAGGGGTGAGGGAGATCTCTGCGACCTCATTTATAAGAGCGCTGGCCCCATTCATCAGGGCTCCATCCTATGTCCTAAGTACCCCCGAAACGTTCCATCTCCTGATACTATCACACCGGGGATTAAGTTTTCAGTATATGAATGTGGGCAGGAAGCAAACATTCAGACCTTAACAAGCAGGATGTTAGGCTTTCATGAGATTATGTATAAATGGATACGGTTGCTCCAAAGAGGAAGGGGTTGATTAGCAGGAGTTGGGTGGGAGGGTTTTCAGGCTGTGAAAACTGCAGAGAACAGAAGATCTTTGGATTTGAAAGATGGGCAATTTCTAGATCTAGAAGAGGAACCAAGAGAGCACGAACAAAGACAAGGAGCATAAAAGCGTCATCTGTCTATCATCTGTCATCTCTGAGTCTCTGTAGCTGTATGTAATCATCTATGTATGTCTATCAACTTTCACCATTTATCCTATCATCCATCCACCATCAATCTGTCATTTATTCAATCTATCATCTATCTATTGTATGCAGAAGGCGGCAGTATACGTGGCTGGAGAGCATACAGAAGGGAGTAATGGGGGACTGGGCACACAGGAAGGCTGCAGTGGCCTCTGAAGGGTACAGTAAGCTCTGCTAACGATATTTTGGGCTCATATATAAGGAAAGCTCTGTTTCGTAGTAGACCTTCTGTCTAAAACAGTGAATTTGCCAAGACAGAGGATGGGATGCATATTCCGCTATCATATATGCATATCTGTGATTTCTAATTAGCTTTTATTAAAATTTTATGAAAGTATTCTTAATTCTAGCATTCAGTGGTTGTCCTGTTGCCAACATTAAGAATCGGTGTCGTGCTTCATTCGTATTCGTTCTGGACCTATGTTCATACAAAGTTAAGACTAACATGAACTGTTTAGTGTTGCCAAGTATTTTCCATCCTCTATGTGCAACTAATGAAAACATACACTATTTGTGATTGTGTCTGCAGCCACATATACATAATACAGTACATATACATGTATACAAAATACAGCAAGATAATAAATGCTTAGCAAGATGAGCAGGAATGATTCTTTGTTATGTAATTATATGTTGCATTAGTGCTATCTGAAAGGAACAATTTACCTGGTTAATTAAATTGCCTTTTCTTGGGCAGCCCTGGTGGCTCAGCAGTTTAGTGACGCCTCCAGCCCGGGGCGTGATCCTGAAGACCAGGGATCGAGTCCCACATCAGGTTCCCGGCATGAAGCCTGCTTCTAACCTCTGCCTGGGTTTCCACCTCTCTCTCCTTCTGTGTCTCTCATGAATAAATAAATAAATAATCTCTTAAAATAAATAAATTGCTTTTTATTTTACTTAAAAACCCCTACTGCTCAGAACACTCCCACAACCCAGTATCCGTCTCTGATAATGTTTCAGGACAATCCATGGGTCCGTATAACATCTGGACACTGTCACCTTTCATTTAAGTCATAGGAAAAATCATGGGGTCTGAATGGGAGTCATCATGAGGCTGGATGACTCCGGTCCCTGGGTGCACCAGGATGGAACCAAGAAATTATTCTGAGTGATAGTGTGGGTGCTCCACAGGTTCTGTGACATACTTGTGCATTGGGGGAAGTGTTGAGAGTTCTTATACATGAAGGCCTCTAAAACCGAAGGCTCAGGGCAGTGTTTCCTCTTGCTTGGGATAAAGACTATTTCCAAAAATAAATCAAGTACATTCTTATTACCTCTATTATTGTCTCCTTGCAAAAAACAAACAAAAAAAATCTATCAATATTATGTACAATTCTGAGATTTTCACTGTTCCTTTCCGGGGAATCTATGTTGAGTTTACTTGCTTACATTCCTGAATTTCTCTGTCAAACACAAATTCCATTAGTCACTCACTAATATCCATGACCACTTATCACATTCCATGCCCTGTCCAACAAATTCATTTGTCAATGAATGAAAGAAATTGCTACTTTCAAGTAAGCTGGTATGTGGCTACTCAGAACTTCTCTTTTTACTGAGTATGTATGATGTACAATATACCATCACATTCAGGCGGGCATCATATTTTTACACATTACGAAATGCTGGCTGCCGCGATGAGTCCAGTTACCAACTGTCATTAGGCAGAGTTATGACAATATTTATTTATTTATTTATTTATTTATTTATTTATTTATTTACTTATCTATTTGAGACACAGAGAGAGGCAGAGACCCAGGCAGAGGGAGAAGCAGGCTCCATACAGGGAGCCCAACGTGGGACTCGATCCCCGGTCTCTAGGATCGGGCCCTGGCCTGAAGGCATTGCTAAACCGCTGAGCCACCTGGGCTGCCCTTATGACAAAATTATTGACTGTATTCTCTTTACTTGGCATTACATCCCCAAAACCTAGTTATAAATTTATATGGCTGGAAGCCTGTACCTCTTAATCCCCTGGCTCACCCACTCCCACCTTTTCCCTTCTCTGGTTATATATCCATGAGTCAGTTTCTGTGTTGTTTGGTTTGGTCCTTTTTTTTGCCTCTTATAGTTCTTTTACAACTTCTTAAACTCTTGTACATGGAGGGGCATAACCACATACATTGCCAGTAGCCTTCCCTGGTAAAGAAAGGCAACTACCACCAGAACAAGACTGTGCTGGCATCCTGGTCTTGGACTTCTCAGCATCCAGAATTGCAAGAAATACATGTCTGCTGTTCATAGGCTACCACGTGTGTGGCAATGCGTTATAGCACCGAACTGACTGCAAGAGCCTCTGTTTGATTTTCTCCTTTCTCCCCGTATTCAAGGATGAACTCTGAGGAGCACAGCTTTGAGCACACTGCCTCTGTTGCCCACCGGCCTGTAGCTCTGCCTCCCTTCATCGCCTGCCATGTCTCAAGCCCTGGCTCCACTTCCCACCATGTCTGAATCTCAAGCACTCACTCTGGTTTCTGCCCAAACAATCCATAGTTGTGTTCTCTTTTTTTTTCTCAATGAAGTCATAAATTACGTTCTTATTCATAGATAAAATAAGCTTTTTGCAATTCTTATCTTAAAGATTGTCCCAATTAATGGCAGTCCGATAGCACCACGACTGACCATTACTTTCACTTTGCACTTCTGAGAGTGAACTCTTCAGGGAGATTCTCTGTCCAGCACTCAGGGTTTTCCTCTTATCTGTTGGGATGCCCCTTTTGCCTCAAAACATAGGATTTTCTCTTCTAATCTTTTTATTATGCCACATGCTCTTAAAAATATACTTATTGTGAAGACATGCATGCTTTAGACTTCTAAGTCTATCTTCATCCCGTGGCTCTCTCCTGGATTTCCTGCCTCAATTTCCAACTGCTTGTTGTAATTAAAATCCATAATTCTGTCTTCAAAAATGTGGGTCATACATACTTTGAATATAGTAAGAAAGTAGAAACAATGGTCGAGCTATAATGTTCAAACATTAAATAACTAGTACATCATGTTATACTGAGTTGATTTAAACTGTCAAGATAAAAAGGAAGGAAAATATTTTACAGTATTAATTGTGATTACATCATAACTTCTGTTGGAAACCATACGTTAATGACAAGAATTGATTATGAGAAGCATTTGGTGACATGATGGGGTTTTTTTTTGCCCTAAAGGAAAGAAATTAGAAAATCAAACCAATATTTGATTTCAAATAATTCTATTTAAAACATATTTTCTATTTGATTTTGTGTATAATATCCTTTTGATAAGTGAAAGCATGTTTATAAATTCAACTTTCCTTTTCAAAAGAGTAGCATGAATAATACATCATCAACATAACATCCAATTAATATCACTATCAAAACCCAAATCATTATGCTATGAAGTAATGAGAAAATGCCAAGAGGATAATGGAAAATAAAAAGTTATTTATGGAAAACCTACCACTCAAAATGCTGTAAAAATACAATAAATATTTGTGGAGCTAAAAAGTATTAACATGAATGCTAAAAAAATGTGTTGCTTATGATCTTGAAATAAGATAAACCACTTGTTCAAACTAAAGTCTGCCCAAATCCCTGGAATCAAATGTTAAGATTTGTTCCCTGGAGCACATATATTCCAACTCTGTCACCCTGCAAACACTTGCACTGCGGCTCAGGAGCTGAGCTCACCTTCGTGTGGGCAGCCAGTGAGGGTCTGAATTCCCCTCCATGCCCAATGACCCTTGCTTAGGGAATTCAGGAATGTGGCCTCATCAACACTTGCTTCCTCATGAGCTTAATCCACTCCAGCCCAGGAAACAATGTGGAACAAAATGGCCAATTTTGAGACCTGCATTAGTCCAGTGTGAGGCACTGATTATCCAGTGGAAAAACAGAGGAGCTGGAGACAGTGTCCTGGGTGTATTTGCTAAGGACTTCAGCATTGCAGGGTGGGTCATGCCAGTTAATACCAGACGCGCCAGAAATGCACTGAGCTGTACATAATTTGTTCCTCAATGACATTTTCTGTTTTGACTTTTCCCTTATCAGTTGATGAGCCAGCCAGAGAAACCTCAGATATTAAGGGGAAGCTGTAGTTAAGGACGAGTCCATGATGAGCTGGGTTGATTATCCTGTAGTCTCCGAGAAAGCCTGTGTCTGATCCATGCTAGTCTCCAGAGCTGACCCATCCTTGCCTCTGCATTCCTCCCGTACTCAGATCTTCTCTATTTCTTCTTGTGCAGGTGTGAGGTTTGAGGCACAGCACCTGTTGGGGGCTCCCTGGGACACACTTACACAATCTTTATCATAGACAAGAGGAGAGAAAGTAGGAAACGGATAATAGCTAAGAGAGAGTCCTAAGGAAGGACCACACTCAGAATGAAAAGCATGTAACATGTTCACCTTGTCACCTTGTCACCCAGAAAGCTCCGAACCCTGGAGCTGCAGAACTGTGGTTGACGTTGACGCAAGACAGTAGTACCCTTCTCCTTGATCTACATGCGCATTCATGGAAATTAAAGAGCCTTTGAAGTAGGTGGATCCTTAGTAGTAGGATCTCAACTCCTAACATATTTGTCACGTCTAAGCAGGATCTGTTCTGCCACTGAAAGGAAGGGAATGTATCAGGGATGTTGGCAGTCACAACAGAGATAGACTGAGGTGGGTAGGTCTACATGCCCATGCAGAGGAGTATGTAACACTATGACATGGTGTGATGTAACAATATACATTTGTGATAAGCACACAAATAGCAGAGGAAACCCACAAATTTTCCTTGCATTTAGGAACTAATTTTAGAGGTATGACAGATATTAAATATGACAATTCAGTGGCTTATGACTTATCCTATTAATTTGTAATCAACTAAGAAAAAACCCAATAACACAACCAAACACATATCAGAGTATGGTAGAGAGCTGTCGCCGGGGCAGACGCATCTACTTGACTCAGGAAGTGTTGTTGTTTTTTTTTTAATAGTGTTGTTGGCCAACAAACCCGTTGGCCAAATCCCCATCTTAGCTTTGCCTATCTCTCTTTTGTTTTTCTTTCTAATTTTATTTAAATTCAAATAATTGGCATATAATGTATTATTGGATTCAGAGGTCGAGGTCAGTGATTCATCGATCTTATATAACACCCAGTGTTCATTGCCTATCTCTCTTTTGATCAGCAAGAGAGCTCGGTGTCTCCCACATGAACCTTTTCTTCTGAGTATTTTCAGTTATTTCATAGTTCCATATGTTGATTACTGACTGAAAGATTTAGTATTCCAGTATTTTTACCAACATTCTGAGTAATTTTCTAATGTAGAGATAAGTTCGTAAAGGTATATTATTGCATAGGAAACATATGGACCATATTCTGAAAGCAAGATGGCACGGAAGAGTTAGTTTGCAGTATGTGAATTAGCATTTTGTCCACTTTATGCATGTGTGTTGTTTATAAGATGCCTAAAATAGAAGTATTTTACAGCTAAGTTAATGATCATTTATTTTTGCTATTTTTCATTTGTTTAATTAAAAATTTAGGAATTTGCATGTACCTGGAACTGTTAAGTGTGCATATGTGCTTATAAAATTCTGGCCGCAAGCCTGAAACCCAGGTGTTGTCATTTCTTTGTTTCAACAGGAAGAGCCCAAAGCTTGGAGCGAATAAAGCATCATGAAGGAAGATCCGAAGCCAGCTCTAGAGGGCTTCAGAGTCAGGTAAACGAAGTCAGCCTCCAATGCCATTCTGGGGGCTTTGTGACCATTTAGTGTGGTCAATCACTACATGATTCTTTCAAAAGTACTTAAAAGTCAACTTGGAAATGGCTGGAATCAGGATCTGAGATGAAAAAGAGGATCTTCCAAGCTCAGGGATGCAGCAAATGGCTGAGAATGCAGTTGCCTCGCTTGCCCTGGAGACACAGCATCAGGGGGATGAGCAGCTAAAGCTGCCCCAGGTCATCTGACACCATCTGCCTGAAGCACTGACAACACGTGTTGGCCTAGACACCCAGTATCTGCCAGGAGCCTCAGGGCTTGTGCTTTTGACACGAGCTTTGGGCATCTCAGTGGAGCTGAGTGGCCTCTAGGTAAGGTGTTCCCTCAAGGAGCACTTCCTGTCCAGAGCAGCTGACTAGTGCAAGGTGTCATCCCTGTTTGCCCATTTCCTTCATTTCTCCTTTGGAATCTCCACTTAATCTCACCTTACTCAATTAAGTGCTTTGTCCCTCTCTCCTTGACATGTCTTGTCATATCGGTTCTCTGCATCACTTGTCTGTCACCTTCAGTCTAAAAGAATTTAAAGTCATCTAGTGCCCCATCTCAGGGTTGTCTTCAAATCTCAGAACCTGGATCACCCCCACACAGTTGGCCTACTTCTAGATCAGGCCTGTTAACCTCATCAGAGTGGTGAAGCAGTATTATGTCCAAATATTTGGAAGGAGGTGAGGAACAGCGGTGGGGAGACTGGAGGTTCTGATCCTTGACATATTGTGTAAAAGGCAAAGTAGTTACCGTGTTATGTTGGCCCACCCTCAAGTTGTATGGTCTCTTATTCACAATGCAAATTTGATGAATCATAGCAAGCATTATAGTAGATAATTGTTTTCATAATAGCAAACATTACTCAATCAAGACACTGAATTAGTTTATAAAATGGCGGATACTAAGAATATCTTCAGCATAAAGGCAGGAGATGGAGATCCCATGTAAGTGGTCCCGCTGTGACAGGGTAATTTGTCATTTTCAGGTAATGATAGTTCAGTGAATGGTGACTCATAATTCAACGAATAACTGTGATGAAAAGTACTAGCTGTATTCCACCACTGATTTTTAGTTCTCAGGTTTTGGGGATGGATGATGATTTACTTTGAAATCCAGGCTGTAAAAATAAAGAATATACTGAAACTTTGATAAGACATTTATAAAACTTTGGTTTCTTGCTTCATATGCAGCTATAATATTTTTTAAGTCACCAAATTCTTTGGATATTTTATTCAGGATGTTTAGATAATTCTTTCATATACAAAAGTCATCACTGCCTATTTGATTCCAATATGTAGTATCCACATATTCATAGGCATATAAATTATATTATTCTTTTTTAAAAAAATTAGAATCACATTCAATATGTTGTTTTAGTAAAATTGGGATATGACTTATATGTCAATGTGATGTGTATGAAGATGGATTTTTTTTGGCTTTAACTTTAAAGATGCACGGTTTGAATCTCTGGATATCTATTCTTGACATATATTTGGGGCAAGAAATATTAGACAGGAATGCACAACTGAAGTATCTAAGAATATTAATCTATATTTATGCTCCATCCACAGATTTTTTTTATTAGAATCTCCAGAAATAACTAATAGCAAGCATATTGATGTGGAATCACTCCTGAGGTGTTTGTGATGTGAGTCCTGGTTAAACTACAGACTAGAGAGGGTGAATGTTTCCAAAAGACACAAGGAAGATAAAAGGGATACACAAAGTTGTCTCATTCCAAAATAAAAAGTGTTAAGAAGAAGATTTAAAAGAGAATCTGTGATAAACATGAAGATACTCAAGACTAATCAACAGGCTCCCGAGGATAGCTACAGTCCAGTTGCATGTACCAGTTATGAGTGACATCCTAGGCATCTGAGTCCCCACCTCCTCACACAACCCCCTGAGAGCAACTAAGGAATATGTGAGCGTGTCATAGAATCTGGCTGATGTTCTGGATTTGAGGGTAGCACCGGGAAAACCTGCTACAGTCAGAAGACATGAATTGTGGAGGATATTTAGTCTTGAACTATCTGTAATAAATGACGTAGTCTTGGTGATGATAAAGCATGAGCCTCAGGGATGCTAGACAAAATAGCAAGTGATACTTAGAGACGGGGTTTGGTAAACAATATATCCCTGTGACTCCATTCATTTGTCTTCTCTGCCAGTGTTCACTGAGGGCTGGCTCAGTTGAGGACACTGTGATGGATGTGCTAAGTTAACATCACCATGGACCAGTTGTTTTCAGTCTGGTGGAACATTTGAATCCACTCAGAGATCTCATAGAAAATATTGGTACCAGATCTTCACCTCCCACAATTTAGAGATTCTGGTTTCTTTTGTCTATGGTGGGATCTCGGTTGCAGTTATTGTTTAATGTTTCCCACATCCTAGAGGAGAGCCAGGCACCAACCTCTTTGACCTTGGACACAACAACTTCTTATTAGACGTGTCTCCTGAGGCAAGGGAAACCAAAGCAAAAATAAACTATTAGGCCTGCACCAAAACAAAATCTTCTGCTCAGTGAAGAAAACCATCAACAAAACCAAAAAGCAACCTGAGGAATAGATGAAGGTATTTGCAAATGACATATTAGATGACGGATTAGTATCCAAAATATATAAATAACTTATGAAATTCAGCACCCAAAAATGACTAATCCAATTATAAAATAGGCAGAAGACATGAATAAACATTTTTTTTTCAAAGAAGACACACAGATGGGCAATGGATACATGAAAAGATGTTCATCATCACTGAAAGACATAAAGTACAGAGCTAGCACCACACACCTGTCAGAATAGCTAAGACTAAGAACATAGGAAACAACGAATGTTGGCAAGGATGTGGAGAAGGGGGAATCCCCTTACACTGTTGCTGGGAATGCAAACTGGTGTAGCCTTTCTGGAAAACACTATTGAGGCTCCTCAAAAACTTAAAAATAGGACTAGGCTATGGTCCAGCAATTGCACTACTAGGTATTTACCAAAAGTTATAAAAATACTGATTCAAAGGGATGCATGTACCCTGGTGCTTATAGTAGCATTATCTACAATAGCCAAGTTACAGAAATAGTCCAAGTGTTCATCGATTGATGAATGGGTAAAGAAGACTATATATATCTACACACACACACACACACACACACAGACACACAAACACACACACACACTGGAATATTATTCAGCCATAAATAGAATGAAATTTTGCCATTAACTATGACATGGATATAGCTAGAATGCATTATGCTAAGCAAACTAAGTCAGAGAAAGACAAATATCATATGATTTCACTCATATGTGGAATTTAAGAAGCATAACTAACCAAAAAAGTTAAAAAAAAGGATATAGAGATAAACCAATAAACCAAGAAATAGACTCTTAATTACAGAGAACAAAGTGATGGTCACCAGAGGGGAGGTGGGTGGGGGGTGGGGGAAATAGGTGATAGGCATGAAGGAGGGCACTTGTGAAGAGCTGGATGTTGTATGGAAGTGTTGAATCACTAAATTGTACACCTGAAACTAATATTACACTGTTTGTTAACTAACTGGAATTTAAATAAAAACTTAAAATAAATAAAGTTTTCCAGATTATTCTAATGTTGAATTGGGAATCTCCTCTTTACAATGAAAGTGACTTTATGTCAATATTGTAAATATATTTGATAAGATTAAGGAATATGAATAATAATAAAACATATGAAAATGAAGATAATTTGTAGTTCATATGGAGCTTGAAATATTATCATGTGGTTTTCTCAGGAAAAGAATGTCAATAACAAGAGTTAATCCATATTTGCAGGAGGAGAATTTGCCTCATGAAAACAGAGAAGAGAATGCTAATTCCCAGAGACAGCATGCCACCCTACAAGACAGATAATATAATATAAAATTAATAGGTTTGACATTTAGAGAGGCAATCTTGCCAAACAAGAAGTCAGGTTTGTTCTGAATAACAATAGATAATTTTGTGTGGGTTGGAAGAATATGAAACCAATGTGAGTAAATTAACCCCCCCCCACCCCCATTAAACATGTGTGAACACCTATTTCTAGTTAGGTCTTCAGATTTGTGCTTGTTAACTCCAGTGCTGATGCACAGCTGGATGACAGTTAATTAATACACTTAGCAATAGGTGGAAAATCTTCACTGGTTATAAGACATCACAGTTTGTTGTCTTCACCCGCCATTCCTATTTTAGGAAAATAATAAGCACATTAATCATTTCACATAGTTAAACCAAATAGTTATTTCTAGATATAACAATATTTTTATTTTGCTTTAAAGTATAAAAGATAATTTTCACATTTATCATTTCAACGTTGTCATAGCTGCTATGATTAAAAGAGATAATTGGTGTGCAAGTGTTTTTTAATTCTTCCTTGCTGTCTCCTTTGTGATGATAGCAGGACAGATGTTATTTTCATCACTTGACAGAAGGAGCCAATGATATTAAATGATATATTCAAAATAATTCATGAGCAGTGTAATATTTCGACAGGTCTACTTCCATATCTTAGCTCTTTCTAATCATCCCGTCATGGAAATGCTCACACACACATGTACATGCGTGCACACACACAGGCACACACACACACACACGCCCTTTTAAAACCTACAGGTACATATGCCTATAAGTGCACCTCACTATACTTACGAGTACACATACTCACATCCATGCACATAATTCTAGTGTTTGTATTAATGCATTTCACCACTGCAAGAACAACAACAGTAACAGAAAACAAACACAAAGAGACTGTAGGATGGACAATGAAATGGAAACTCGAATTCATCTGATTCAATGTGTCATCCAAAGTCACACTTTCACCTACTGTGTCAGGTGCCTGCTGAAACTCTTCCAGTAACAGGAAGTTTAACATCATAAGGTACTTAAAGATCTCTCCACATAATAAATGTACTCATTTCATAGTTTTTTTCTGAGGGTTTTGTTCCTGAAAATGGCCCACCATCAGGTCTGATGTACTTCCTGAAGCTGGACAAATCTGTGTAGGGGCCGTTGTCACATACGTCCTCCTGTGGTGCTGTACTCTCCATACTGAACAGGAAGAGGGTAGGTGGGGGTGAGTACTGCTATCTGCTACCTACCAGACATCATGTACCTGCATGTGCTCCCGTATCAATCCTTGTAGCCACTCTGCCAGAGGTGTGCTTTTGTGTTCTTTAGAGATGAATCGTAGATGTGGTGATGTGAGGCAACATTCCACACAGCTGCTAAGGGCCCCAGTCCCAGTGATACCTTGGTCTCGGTGGTTCAACAGCAATCTGCCTCCCTGACATCATTATCCCCACCCATTCCCAAGAGGAAGAGGAATTTGAAATATCTCTACTGATTTTCCTAACACATCAGATTGGATTACTTACAGCAAACCAGATTTCAGTAATTTGCTGGGAATTTAACTTCCTATATATTTTTCTTTGATATGTAAGATGTTTGGTCACCCTATTGGGTGAAAACAATGGGCAGAGACAGACTGGCATAAAGAGGGAATCTATGAGAAAGTGTAAAGAAATGGTTCCATTTCCTTTTATTTTTTTAGAGATTTTATTTATTTATTCATGAGAGACACACAGAGAGAGGCAGAGACACAGACAGAGGGAGAAGCAGGCTCCATGCAGGGAGCCCGATGTGGGACTCAATCCCAGGACCCCAGGATCATGCCTTGAACTGAAGGCAGATGCTTAACCACTGAGTCATCTTGGCGTCCCAAAACGGCTCCATTTTTATACCCTGCTGTGTTGTACTTGCACCTGCCACTCCTGTTCATTCTCTTTCGATGAATCTGATAGGTTCCCATTTCGTTTGGCCCATTTACCTGGTTTGTACTTCCATTCCTACATGCTTAGGTTCCATTGTGTAAAGCTGTGTCAGGAACCACCACTCCCAGGGCAAAGCCAGGACTCCCCATTCCAGTGATTCGCTGAAGGCCTCCATTTATTCAGAAGCTGTTTAGGGCAAATGCAACAAGCTGTATCTTTCAGATCGTGCATGGGAGCAAACTCTCGTGGAGCTGCAGTCCCCTCTGCTGTACCTCTGACTCTTTAATCTCTCTTCATGCTTTCTCTATTTCTTCTGTAGCTCAGACAATATTGGGGGTATCAAATAGAGCCTGATAATGCACGCAGAATGTAGCCTGAGAATATTACAAAGAGGAAGCCATCAATCAAAGTCAGTAAAGTGAACCAGTTTTCTCTCTCTCAGCTCATCCAGGGAAAATTTTGTTATTTCTGACCTGCCTTAGTTTCTGGGATTCAGGGCAAGAACATGCTGCAAGTGTAGAACATTCTGAGACCTCATAAGAGACTGAATATCCCTACAATGAGAAAAAAAAGAAGAGTTCCACCTTTAATTATATATCTACAATAGCAAAGAAAGAAATATTTTATAAAGCACCCAATTTTATTCAATGCAACATGCTCAGGGCTGGTCATAAAGAATAAATAATTCCTGTCCGAGAGTTTAGAAAGAAATCCTTTCTTCTCACCTCTCAGGAGAGATAGCATGGTTTATTTAACTTGATTTTCCATGTGAATTAGTCTATTTCCATTGCAGCATATAAAAATAGAAGTGATTCTTGCTGATTACTTTGTATTTGTGGAATGATCGTTTTCTTTATTTTATTTTATTATTTTTTTGATCGTTTTCTTTCAATGGTGTTGTATTAGTCAAACTGCCTTAGTCCAGGCTACATGTGACACAGTCATTCTCATTTTTCCACAACTCATCTCCATTTTACTTTCACACCTGAAGATTGAACATTTTTTTTTTCAGAGCTATGCCAAGGTGATGAATATAATATTGAAATTCTTTCTTACTGCCAATTTACCATTTTGGAGTATTTTCTTAGATTATTACAATGAACGGATGATGGGCCCATGTTCAATTCTAAGCTTCATATAACCATAAAAATTCATTGAATACACATGCAAATTTACTGGGCATCTAAAATATATTCAAAATAATAATATGCTTTAGTTTTTAAAACATGCACATCAGTTGTAAATAGACAAGTGCAGAGAAAAATATTACATTTAGATTGCTCTTGAAATCAGTGAAGAAAAGGAACAAGGATTAAAGACAGCCCATTTTGGCCTCAGCAATAAGCAAAACCCTATGGGTACTGCTGGGAGGAGGGGTCTCAGGTGCTGATGGGAAGTACTGAGAATAGGACAGATTTTCTTTATCCATTAATCTGTGGATAGACATTCAGGGAGTTTCCATATATTGGTTATTGTGACTAATCCTAGAGTGTACATAGGGGTGCAGATACCTCTCAGGATAATGATTTTATTTTATTATGATATATACTCAGAAATGAGATTTCTGGATCACATGGTAGTTCTATTTTTAACTTTTTGAGGAAGTTCCATGCTGCTTTTCACAGTGTTTGTGTCTGCACTAATTTATATTCTCAAAAGTGCACAAGGGTTCCCCTTTCTCTACATTCCCACCAGCACTTATTATCTCTGTCTTTTCAGTGAGAACCGCTCTAATAGGGGTGTGGTAGTATCTCAATGTAGTTTTGAGTTTCACTTCTCTGATGATTAATGATGCTGAATATTGTTTCCTGTACCTGTTGGCCATTTGAAAGTCTTCTTTGAAAAAAAAAATGTTTATTTGCGTCTTTGCTCACTTTTTAATTGAATTATTTGTGTTTTTTTTGCCTTTGAGTGTTTTGAGTTCTTTATATATTTTGAATACTAACCCCTGACCCTATATATGATTTGCAAATATTTTCTCCCATTCACTAGGCAGCCTTTTCATTTTTGTTGATGGTTTTGTTTGCTTATGCAATGTTATATGTCATGATATCTCAATAAAACTTGAAAAAAGAGAGACAGAGAGAAAAGGGCAGGAAACCAGAAAAATGAATTTGGAGTCACTGGGAGTGATCCTAGAGCCACAAAGACAAAGCAGTCACCTATACAACCACACTTCTCCTCTGACACAGGGTGTGCCCTGCAAGGTATTCTGAACACTACAGGACCAGGTGTACATATGGCGGCACAACACAACCTGTATGTTCTGACAGGGCTCTGACAGGCCCTGTATCACAATATGGAAGGGTTCTTTTTATCCCAGAATAGAGAATTAAATAAATATTCTGTATAAGTATTTTGAAAACATTAGCTCCCTATGCACTATCAACAAAGCGTTAGATGAGTCTATTAATGCAAATTTAAAAGATAACATAATCTTGCACGTTTTTGGGTTAATTCCTTGACTCCTGTTTAATGGTTGATTTTTTTTTAATGAAGGAAGATTTGGGACTTTTCTTATTCTTTTGTTATTGGTTGCAGGATTGTATTTTGGTAGGACCTATGAACCAGCTAGACATGAAGCCTGGTGCAGGGGATCAGCAGGAACACTTCTTGGGGGACACAGTTTAAGTGTATTCTACTTACTTAATCAGCAGTCAAATAAGAACTTAAACATGATGAAGAAGGAAAGAAGCAAAGGAAATTCTCAGTGCCTGCCCAGTTCTTCACAAAAGCATGACTGGCCTTGTGTTCATTGCAGCCAGTCTGGAGGGAGAATCCACCGGAATGGAAGACTACATTGAGCAGAAGTCCAAGGGCTTTTCTTGTGTGATTAGACTCTGAGAAAGGCCTGTCAACACTGAAGAGCCCACCCGCTGCTACGTAGGAAAATTCATCCTGAATATTGACAAATGGAAGGCTTTTCCATTAAGATCGAACACCAGGCAAAGATGTCCACTTTGCTCACCCCTTTGTAGCATTATAATGGGAGTTCAAGCGAGTGTAGTTAGGCATGAAAGGAAAATTAAAGCGTAGATATTGTAAAGGAAGTAGTATTCTCTATTGCGTGGATACTGTATTCTATTTACAGAAAGTCATGGAATCTAGGAAATAGTATACAAATAACATACTTATTTAACAAGGTTGAGGATATAGGGTTAGTATACAAAAACCAGTGGAATCCCTTTATCCTAAAATCCTGAAAACAAGATTAAAACAATATCATTCACAACAGCATTCTTTTACATCAGTCCCTTTGAAGTGAATCAATAGACAAAAATCTGCAATTTGATGAGTTCGGACATATGTGTGTACCTCTGCTTCCTTTTTTTTTTTAATTTTTATTTATTTATGATAGTCACAGAGAGATAGAGAGGCAGAGACACAGGCAGAGGGAGAAGCAGGCTCCATGCACCGGGAGCCTGATGTGGGATTCCATCCCAGGTCTCCAGGATCGCGCCCTGGGCCAAAGGCAGGCGCTAAACCGCTGCGCCACCCAGGGATCCCTGTACCTCTGCTTCCATCACCACACTCAAGACGCATTCAGCAGTTCCCAGTTTCCTTGTACATCCCCATTTTTTTAAAGAATGTGTATCATGATACCTACCCTGTCAATGCCTTCTGAGGTGCACAATGCTGTATTCTTTTTTTTTTTTTT
Organism: Vulpes lagopus; assembly: GCF_018345385.1. Classification (NCBI taxonomy): domain Eukaryota; kingdom Metazoa; phylum Chordata; class Mammalia; order Carnivora; family Canidae; genus Vulpes; species Vulpes lagopus. The sequence goes on from NC_054827.1 coordinate 668,616, forward strand.
TAAAGATTTTTATTTATTTATTTATTTATGAGATACAGAGAGAGAGGCAGACAGAGACATAGGCTGTATTCTTAACTGTAGGCACTATGTTATAGGGCAGATCTCTAGAAATTGTTCACCCAGCATAACTGAAACCCCTCAGTCCCTGGAAACCATTCTTAAAATTTCTGCTTCTATGAGTATGACTACTTTAGACATAGCAAATAAGTGGAATCATGCAATAGTTGTCCTTCTGTGACTGGCTTATTTCCCTTGGCATAATTTCCTCCAACGTCATCCAAGCTGTTGCAAGTGGGAGGGTTTCCTTATTTTTTAAACCTGAATAATACTCCCAATTTTATGTGCATACTACATTCCTTTTATCCATTCATCTGTCGATAGGTGCTTGGATTGTTTCCATATTTTGGCTATTGTGAAGAGTGCTGCAAAAAACACAAGAGTGCAAATAGCCTTTGAGATTCTGATTTTTGATAGTTTTGGATGTATACCTGGAACTGGGATTGCTGGATCATATGTGAATTCTATTTTTAATGTTATTGAGGATTTTCAAGACTGTTTTTCATAGCTGCTATTCGACTTTCCATTCCCATCAACAGTACACAATGGTTCCAATTTCTCCACAATCTTGCTGACATTTTTTTCTTTTTCTTTTCTGTTTCCAATAATAGCTATCCTGGCAAGTGTGAAGTGATATCTCATGGGTTCTATTTGCATTTCCCTGGTAATTAATGATGTCAAACATCTTTTTGTATACTTGTTGGTCATTGGTATGTCTTCTTTGGAGACAAATTCAAGTTTTTGTCCATTTTTTAATCAGGTTAAGTATTGTTCTATTTTTACTCTGATTTCTAGTATCATACAATTGTTTTTGTAAAAGATATTTTATTTTTAAAAATAAATATTTTATTTATTTATTCATGAGACACACACACACACACACACACACACACACACACAGAGGCAGAGACACAGGCAGAGGGACAAGCAGGTTCCCTATGGGGAGTGGGGACTCTATCCCAGGACCTTGGGATCACGACCTGAGCCGAAGGCAGATGTTCAACCATTGAGCCACCCAGGTGCCCCAAAGATATTTGGTATAGTTTCAGTCTTTTTAAATTTGTTAATATTTGTTTTGTGGAACATCTGATTGAGCCTGGAGAACTTTCATGTAAACTTGAGAAGAATCTGTGTTCTGCTGCTGTTAGGCAGAGTGTTCCAAATATGTCTGTTAGGAACATTTGGTCTACAATGTTATTTAAGTCAGCTGTTTCATTATTGATTTTCTCTGTACATGATTTATCCACTGCTGAAAATGGAATATTGATATGTTCTATTATTATTAAATTGCTGTAATTAAATATTATTACACTGCTGTTAATATTTGTTTTATATATTATATGTATTAATATATATTATATATTATATATTATGGTGTTATGATGCTGCATATACATTTATATATTTATATCTTCCTCATGTATTGACCATTTATCATCATATGATATCCTTCTTTGTCCTTTTGACAGTGTTTGACTTAAAATCTATTTGTCTGATAGAAGTATGGCCATCTCTTCTTTCTTTTATCGACCATTTGCATGAGGTATCTTTTCCCATCACTTCACTTTAGGCTACGTATATCCTTAAATCTAAAGTATGTCTTTTACAGGTATTATACCAAAGAATTTATTCTAATGGTTACCCTAATCATATGAAAAGAGGCTCACCATCATTAGTCATTCATGACATACAATTGAAACCACGAGTCACATCTAGACATTGACTAGAATGGCTTTAATGCAAATGACTGTTAATATCAAATGTTGCAAGAGGTAAAAAAAAAAGCTGGAAACCTCTCATGAGAATGCAAATTAGCAAAGTCATTTTTCTAAAACATTTTGGAGGAGTCTAAATAATGAAACATATGCTTTCAGTATGACCCAGCATTTTATTCCTACATCTGTGTCCAAAATATATATATATATATATATATATATATATATATATATGTAATTTTCACAAAAAGACCATCACCAAAATGTTTTGAGAAGCTTCATTTATACAAATCAATAACTGGAAAAACTCCAAGTAGACATCAAATGATCATCAAGTAGTTCACCAAGTAGTTTGTTGAGTGATGAATTGGTAAATGTGACACATGGAACATTGCTCAGCAATAAATTGGATTAACAACATCACCTGTTACAATGTAGATGAACCTCAGAAACACAGTGGTAAATAAGAAGATCATTGCATGATCTATTTATAAGATAGATCTAGAATATCACAATGATAGAGACAAAGAGCAGATCGGTATATGTCTGTGACGTGGGTTGGAACTGGGAGAACTGGGACTACAGAAGTGCATGAAGAAGCTGTGTGGGGTGTTGGGAATGTCCCTCAACTGGGTTATTATAGCTGCATAAGTTTCACATTTTCTAAAACTCTTTGACCTGTAAACTTCCAATGGGCAGATTTTATGGTATAAACTACACATTAATAATGCTTTTTAAAAACACAGAAGGAAGGGTGTCTGGTGGCTCAGTTGGTTAAGCCGTGACTCTTGATTTCCTCTCAAGTCATGACCTCAGGGTCTGGGGTTGAGCCCAGGGCTCTGCATTCAGTGGGGAGTCTGCTTGAGATTCTTTTTCTTTTTCTGCCCCTCCCCCTAACCCCAAGAACACAAGCATGCTATTTCTTTCTTTTTTTTTTTTAATTTATTTATGATAGTCACAGAGAGAGAGAGAGAGAGAGGCAGAGACACAGGCAGAGGGAGAAGCAGGCTCCATGCACCGGGAGCCCGACATGGGATTCGATCCCGGGTCTCCAGGATCGCGCCCTGGGCCAAAGGCAGGCGCCAAACCGCTGCGCCACCCAGGGATCCCTTATTTTTCTTTCTTTCTTTTTTTTTTTTTTTATTTAAGCATGCTATTTCTAAAAAAATACATAAAATAAATAAGCACAATCATAGAGGGATATCAGAAAATCATGTAAAGAGACTTGAACTTTCTAATGTCCGAAATCAATGGATTTATTGTCTTTTCATTGTCAGCCATCCAATTAACATCTCTATTTTTTTTACAATTATATTTTCATAAAATACTTTTCTATGATAAGGTCAAAGATATAACTTAAAAATTGCTAGAGTTGTTTTGTATCTAAACCAAAAATAAAAGCAGTCAAAAATGTTTTAAAATGTGAAACAACTGCATCAATTAAATAATTGACAGCTGATATAAAAATGATTGTTTTGTCACTCACTAAACATTTTTAGTAGCTTTCAAAGTTTGTCAATATAAACTTCCATGTTTTTTCCTTCCTTATAAAATAAAGAAACCAAACTACAAATAAGATTAACACAACAAGCATAAGTAATTTATGATACCTAACTCATAATGGGCAGCATAGGGGACATTTCTGTAACAAACACACCCCAAATCATAATGGGAGAGCCAATAAAAAAATGTGATTGTACTCACTGCAGACTTGGATAACACAGGATAATTCTCATTATGCATTGGCTCAGAATTCCAGATTGCTTCAATCATACACTAACTCATTATGCTCTTTCCAGCTTAGCCCAAATAGTAAGAGTTGGTGGAAGGTCAGGTGCCAATAATGAAATGCTTCCTTCCGTCTATAGGGAAATGACAAATGTAGCTTCTGCTTGCATTTCATTGGCTGAAACAGTTCTTTTGGTCTTTCCTTACTTGGAAAGTTAGAAAAGTGCAATCTTCCCATAAGCCCGGAACAGAAGAGGACCTTGTGTTGGTAAATAGTTCTCAAGGGCTACCCTACGGAAAGCAGTTTCACAAAATCAGCCTCAGTCTATATAGTACTTTCCATGCACTCTCTTGAAGCAATCACTTTCACATCTAGGGGAAGAACCAAAAATAAGCCAGAAACCAACAGTTAGTAGAGCAGACAGTCACTCTGGATTATGAGCAGGATTTCAAGGATCAGGATCTTACTCTCTTCACTGCTACTCCATGGCTGGGTGGCCCTGGTGAAGTTAGCTGATCATTTTGTAGGTCATTTCCCTGAAGCCTACCACCCGAGACGTGTTTAGTATTCATTTAGAAGGAGAATGTGGACGTTCTCAGCACAGTGTGTCACATATTGTCAGCTCATCAAATCTGAATCATTCTCTCTGGACTTTTGTTTATCTAATCTATGCACCCAAACAGAATCAACACGTACAGGGCTGAAGTGTGTGTAAGCTGTTACATTTTAATTTGCTATGCTTTATAAAATAGACTACATTCTCCCAGCAGTAACAGAATTTAATAGTATATTAAGTAAACTTTTAGTTATGAGTTGGTTTCCATCAGTTGAACAATCATCTTTCAAATGCTCAGTGTCATGAATTCATAAACAAATGTTAATGCTTCTAATGAAATGAAAGGAAGCCAAGAATCTGTCCTTAGAGTAGGATAGTGTCACATCGTATTATGATAATGTGAGTTTCCGAGTGCTTAATTTTGGACTCCATTCAGCAATTGTCCTTGAGTTTCCCCTACTCCTTTGTCATTAGTAGTTCCCCTGGTTTGTGCTTCAGTATCTACAGCAAAAACAGCTTTCTGATCACAACATATTAGCCAAATCTTCCCTTCTAGAAAAATCAGCAAAAAGTGGAAACTTAAAAACCCCACACAAGTACATCTCTGTATGTGAACTGAGCAGAACTCATCAGCAGTGAGTCTGGTGCCCAGAAGTCAGACTTGTCGTGATGTCAGGTGGTGTCAGGTGTTGGGGATAACAAGTCAGGAAGGCCTACCCAGCCTTGAGAAATCTTGCAGGCCATTGGACCACACAGAGTTCTAGATATCTTAAGGAAAATTCAATGGCTGTATCATAGATCATGAATATAAATAAACTCTAAGTAGAAATAGTTAGTTTTGATATCATAGTTTTGATATTCCTTTGGTGTGGCAGATTTACTTAGGTCAGCATCTCTAGAAAATCAAGCCTCAGGCACTTTGGGGGAGTTCACTAGGCACTCATTCTTGGGGAAAACGAGGAATCAGGAAAGAAAGAAAAGTAGTCAAAGCAGGTGGAATGTTTTCTTTCAAGGCACAGAGAGAGAGAGAGAGAGAGAAAGAGAGAGAGCATTATTTCTCTTAAGTTTCCAACTGGAGAGGAAAGGAAGAGAGATTTCCTTGCCTGATTCTTTGGTTTCCTATATCTCATATGTCAAGATTCAATCCAAGGGACATTAAACCTCATCACTCTTCAGGGTGCATTACCTGGTTCCCGGGTCATGCCGAAGAGGCAGATACCACATCTATAATGCAGTTAGGTGTGAATTTAGGCGTCTTTGTAGAGGCATTTATGGGTCTTCCTGACTGCACTGGTCATAGCAGTAAGGTTCTTCGGGACCAGACCAAGGAAAGCTCTGCAAGGTCTTCACCCGGAGGCAAACCATAAAGCCCAGCAGTGTCCAGAGATGAAATCAAGGCATCTATATTTGAGGGTCTTTAGTGGGGCCAGCAGCTGAGGGCTTGGTGGGTCAGTGGAATTGAGTGAATATAGGATTAAGGGGGAAATGGGTTTGGTATCCAGGTTACCTCTTCCAAAACATTGAACATTTTTGAATTGGGACAAGGCTTTGAACCAATAGGATGGCTTTGAACCAACCATATTGGATGTGAACTAGTCTGGAGCAGACCCAACATCTGTGATTTCATCTATAATCTTGAGGTGATCACTATTACAGTGGTGGGTGTCAGTTTAGCTAGGAAGCAATTTCAAATATAGTTCTAAACTCTAAGAGTTATTCTTTTAAAGTATGTGACATAAATCTGACAAGTTCACCTGCAACCTCAAAGGAGCAAACTAGTAAGAATGGGATATCTCTTTAGTGGACAACATGGAATATTACTATTTTTTATTTTGATGATTTTTAGTTTTTGTGCTTCTCTATTTTACAACTCATGTTTTTCTTCACAGAAATTTAAATCTTTTTATTTTAATTAATTAATTAATTAATTTTGGAAAGGGGTAGTCAAACTAGGGAATTTGTATGCTCCATAGCATACAATTCTTTTGGGCTAGCCACCACCTAAGATATCATTTAAACTATTGGTTGTAGAGAATTAGAATACAGTATTGACCTTGAAATTTTAGATCATTTTTCCCTCTAAGCAAGGACTTGAGATATTCTCCAAAACAGGCATCAGCCCAGCAGTTTAAATGAGAGGAATCTAGAATCAGTAGACCAGAACTCATTGACAGAGTTTTGCTGGCTCATATATTAGGGGAAGTATCACACAGTATGTCCTATCAAACCACAGTCCTGTCAAATAACACTCAGTTTCCAACTCTGGGAACTAATCCACAGTTTAAAAATGAATTAATTATTTTCTCCTAGGAAACAATTACACTTCACCATGAAGATCTTTGGTTTAAATGCCATAGTGTAAAATCTAGGATTTGAGCACAGCGTTACTGGCATTGTCATACACTCACAGATTCTACTAAACAGCTAAAAAACTAAATATAAAGAATCACAGAAATAGAGCTTCATTCATCCTATGATTAAAAAAAAAACTGTCGCATCCTATTATTATTATTCACAAATGTGAGAATAATGGTGGCAATGGTTCTAATTTGTTCTTTTTATTAGTTGCGCAGGGACATCTATGCTTATATTATGAAGTGTTCTAATGGTTAATATGGGTGTTTAATATGATGTGACAAATGCATTAACCTTGAGGAAAAAATAATGACTAAAGCAAATTGTATAATTTTCATCTTTATCATTAAAATGCTGTTTGGGGGAAATAATTGCCTAATAATTTCACCACAGGAGCAATGGAGTGATAAAATGAGGATTGCTAATGCTATGTTTAATATGAAACTCAAAATACCTTTACTGCATGTTGGCCTCACATCCCTCACCATTCAATTATTCTCCCCGAGTCGGCACTGCTCATCATCACCAGGACACTTAATGGGAGATGGAATAGCGCAAGTCATAAAGCAGAATAAAAATTGACAGAAGAGCTCATTCAAGTTTTGTATCTAATCACTGAACAAATGCTGGAATCCACGTCAGCAAACTTTAAGAGAAAATTACATATGCCTCGGGCTGGGACAGGAGAGCAATAGAATCAATTGTCTTTTAATCTTATGTGCCCTGCTCCTGCTATGTAAGAACAGAAAATAATCACGTGTGGGTTTTAAGCACATACGCAAATTCTTTTGACATTTCTCCCTTGGAGAGGAGTTTACATGCCTTCTCTTTGAATGTGGAGGGACTTTCCTAACTGCCTTGAAGAACATAACATAATAGACATGCCTCTGTGTGATGTCCAAAGCTAGATGAGGCCAAGTAGCTTCTGCATCCCCTGTTGGGACACTTGCTGTTAGAATCCCAGTCGCAACAGTGTGAAGAAGGCCAGAGCACAAAGCCAGGGCATGGAGTATTCCAGGCAACAGTTCCAGCCGAGGTCCCAGCTGCCAGCCAATGGGAAAGACTTCACGATGACTTCATCTCTGCCACTTTCTCAACACAACCTCATGAGAAATTAAGTGAGAATCACCTCACCAAGCTGTTAGCCTGCACAGCCACGCAAGATTATAGATATACATGATTGGTTTTGTTTTATGACGCTAATATTCGGGTGGATTGTTACACAGCTATAGACAGTTGGTACAAGTGACTTTTGCCTGCTTTAGTTACAGGTATAAATGGTGAGATGTGGATGACTCGGTTGTATGAATTTTATGTGGATGTCAGGTTTGTACATGGATGTACATGGATGACTGGTTTGTTGACTTATTCCTTGGGGAAGCATATGACTTTAGCTCTCTAAGGGCCACCAAGGAAAATAGCTAGCAGACATCCCTACTCGAGGTATGGAAAATGGAGCTGAAGCATTTCTTAGAGATTACTCAGTTCAGCTCACTCAGCTAGGTTAGAAAGGCTGAATTTCAGTAGAAGCTCTTCACGGAAATCCTTCTGATTTTGGCAATATGTGGTGGTCAGAAAAGATACGACCGATAAGTAAATATATCTGTCAGCATATGCATGCTTATCTCCACAACGTACTGTGATGTGGATGGGTTCCCACATGTATCAAAATTTGTAAGAGGAGCCTTAAACTCTAGGACCACATCTTGTGGTGAAAAAGCAAGAACTCTTACTGAGAGAAGACTGTGATTACTGCAAGATCTATGAGAGGGATACGCTTTGCTGGAATCAAGGGCCATTCCTAGGAATATAGTAGATTTTAATTTTCTTCTGATTGAAGAGATACATTTAATATAGAATTTGGAATTTTGGTCAGTTTTGTGTGCATAGCACACACTGAGTCATTTCCTGATTTTTGTTTGTTAGTTTCATTTTTAAACTTCTTCCATTTTCCAGAATGGCTCAGAAATATAGGTTGTTAATACAATGAAAAAGCTTCTTACTATCAAAGGAGAGCAAATCTGCAGGTGACAAACTTGTGTTCAGAATTTACATATCGGTCATGAAGTTTCAGTGTCTTGTCCAAAAACCAATATGATGAATCTTACATACTTGTTCCCGTATAAGTTCTCTTGTTCTTAAAGCAACTAGTTTTCTAGACATGTGCTAGAATTTTCCAAGATCAATATCCTAGTAAAACTTAAAAAAAAAAAACAACATCAATTTTAGGTGATCAGTATAGAAGAGCATAGCATCTTTAAAAGCACTATAATCTCTGACTTCTTCATTCTGGAATCATTATTGGATTTTATGCAAAGGATCAACATTGTAAACTTAATTATTGAGGATGATAGGAGAAAAGGAAAACAAATGAATCTGAGAAAACTGTACAAAGATGCTGTCTCTTGCAATGTGCAGAGAAATAATGATCTAACAAAACTGAAATATGTTAAGAATCCTAAATCCCATTCTCTAAACTCTAAGAGGAAATAGTTGATAAATGTGAGATATTCAGTTATTGGTCCAATTTTTCCAGAATACACACTGTTTCCTGTGCAACATATCAATGTCCTCTCAGTGTGGGCCAAATCCTACCTGTAAGATCAACTATGCGGCTTATTTTAGGCAATGAAATGTTAATAGACGTGACACAGTCTGAGTCTGTAAAGACACTTGATCACCTGGAGTGGCTCCCTGTTGCATTTCTGCTATTCTCAGGAGGATGACATGCTTGGACTAGCTGGATGATCCCAGGGGATGATGAGAGCATCCTGGAGCAAATACACCTTTACCTAACTCAGTCCATGTCATTCAACACTTGGCTGATCATAGATCCATGAGTTAAGCCCGCTGAAAAAGTGCAGAAACATGAGCGTTAGAAGCTCATAATCAACCAACACAGAGTTCCAAGAAAATAGAGGATCATTGCTTCAAGCCACTGAGTCTAGGAGCAATATTGTAGGCATAGTTAACAGATAGGTTTGATTACTAAGTTAATGAATGGCCACTAAGAGGTTCAGCTACCTTGGCTGCTGGCTTTTTCCTTCACAATTGATCTCAGGGGAAATGCCAAGCAAAATGCCAAGAAAAGAGTGGAATGCCCCTTGAGTGAAAGGGACCCATTTTGCATCAACCTGCCTACATCGGAAGGTGACTTTGGCATTGGGAAGGAATTGGCCAGGCATGATTGTGGGGGAATGCTCGCAGAAATCAAGAGTGAGAGATCTATTTCCTCCTTTGCCAGTTTGTGCCAGCCTGAGATTTGGACCTCTGAGACTCAGGAGTAATATCAGAGTAGCTTAAGAAGCCCCGCATAAATGATGAGCTGAGAAGGAAAAGTCAGGTTGTTTGGAGGGAGTTTCTTCCTCAAAACTTCCCTTCCAACCAAAAAAACCAAAACAAAACAACAAAACACTTTCCTTCCAACCTCCCTAGCTGATTCATTAAATTCTAAGTTGTGCATCATTCTAATATTGCTTATCCTTATGCAGGGAGTTTGAATCCCTGACCAGAGTAACTTTCTGGTGCTTGGTCTGTACCATAGACCACATCTGTACCACATCTTCCTAAGCACAAAGCTTGCAGGTTTCCCTACATATATTATGTCTCAGAACAGCTAAAGGATAACAGATCTCAGAGGCCAAAATAAATGTTAAATTGTGGAGCACAAGTATTTTAAAGCAACAACACATATGATTAAATTCTCACCAGCAAAAAAAGTATTGGAATAGGAAACTAGGATTTTAGCATACCTTTAATAAACATGCTAATAGATATAACAGAATGTAATAAATTATGAATCAAAAACAGGAAAACAAAAATAAAGGTCCACACATAAATATTTAGTTTTAAAAATGTCTTATGGCAGTTGGAAAGTACATAATAAATGAGGTAAATGGCAATATAGCCATCACAGTCATAGAAAAACATCTAGAATCCATAAAGGTAAAAATTTATAAGATTACCATCTGGTCAAAGATGTCCAGGCACGTACAAGAGCAAGAAAATATTACTCATAATAAAGAGCAAAATTAATCCATCAAAATGGACCCAGAAATGACACAGATTTTGTAAACAGCAGAAAAATACTCTGAGCCAGTTATTATAACTTTACCACATGTTTTAAAAAAGTAAAATCAAAACAAGGAATATATTGAAAAACCCTAAATTTCTACAGATAAAAAATAGAAAGTGCATGAAAAAAATACACTGGATAAGATTAATGGCCATTTAGACAAAATAGAAGAAGATAACTGTGAACTTGAAGGCATAGGAATAGAAATTATTCAAAATGAAACATACAGATTTAAAATAATAATATTTAAATAAAAGATTGGAAAACCAGGGAAACATAGAAAGACATCACACAGCCAAATTTACATATGATTTGAATCTCTTAGGAGGGCTTGGGGCAGAAAAATATTTGAGGGAGTGATTGCTGAAAATTTTCCAGGTTGAATGAAAACTATAAGCCTATAAGTTCAAGAAACTCCACAAGCGTTAAGAAGCAGAAAATATTTTTAAAATATCAGGGCATATCTTAATAAAATTGCTCAAAATTGATAATAGAGAAATTCTTAGAAGTAGAGAAAAAAAAAAAGACATTCCAGACAGAGCAAAAAGCCAAGAATTGCCATAGATGTTTCTACTGAAACAGTGGCATAGTGCAGTCAGAAGACATTGTAGGAGCATCGTTAGCACGCTGAATGGAAGGCTGAGTTCCTTCATGTAAAAGAAAATTACATTAGAGGAAAAGTAGACGTGCATAAAGGGATGAAAAGCTCTGGAAGTGAAAACGATGATATTAAAATATAAGGTCATTTATATCATTTAAATCTATTTTAAAGATAATAGCTCAAATAAAATAATTATTGTGAGGATGATAACATATTCAAAATAAAATATATGAAAGAACAAAGATCAGAAGAAAAGAGATAGTCTTAGGGTCCTTTACTCACATGCAAAGTGATATAATAACACTTGAACATAGTGTTGAGTTAAAGACCTATGCAATCGGGACTCCCGGGTGGCTCAGTGGTTGAGCGTCTGCCTTCAGCCCAGGTTGTGACCCCGGGGTTCCCAGATCGAGTCCCACGTCGAGCTCCCTGCATGGAGCCTGCTTCTCCCTCTGCCTGTGTCTCTGACTCTCTCTGTGTGTCTCTGATGAATAAATAGATAAAATCTTAAAATAAATAAAGATATATACAATCTACTCTAAAGAAACCACTAAAACGTTCAGCAGTGGATTATACCTAATAGGCAAAAGGGACATAAAATATAATTGTAAAAAATAGTTTACAGACAACCAAAGAGCAGATGGGGACTATAAAATGTAGGTGGGATATAATAAGTAGAGCAAGATAAATATAACCTAACCATATCAGCAACTACACTAACTGTAAATAGTATACATTTTCCGATTCAAATACAGTTTCCAAAAATTAAGACCCAACTATCTGCTGCCTAAAATAAACCCATTTCAGCATAAAGACAAAAATAAGTTAAAAGCAATTTAGCAATGAGGAACTCCTTTTTACTGCTGAGTAGTGTTCCGTGATATCATGTACTCATGGTGTGCTCAACCGTTCACTCATTGAAAGATGTCTGAATCGTCTCCATTTTGGGGCTGGTACAAATAAAGCTTCTATAAATGTTTGTGCACATGTCCCTGTGGGAGCACAAGTTTTCACTGATACACACAAGTTGGATGAATCTCTGACGATCATGATCATATTGAGCGAGAAAAGTCCCTAGAATTTATGTCGTCTCTGAGACTGTTTATATAAAGTCACTGAAAAGACAAAGTTACAGAAATGGAAAACTCAGTGGTTGCCAGAGGTAAGTCATGGGGTGGAGGCGGAGGAGGCAGGTGAGCCTTAAAGAAACAGCATAAGAGATCCATGGGATAAAGTAACACACAGTAAGTTTTGAATTATTTTTTTTTCTAGATTCATAGGAAAACTCCAATTTTTATTCTTTAAAGATTGTATTTATTTATTCATGAGAAACAGAGAGAGAGAGAGGCAGAGGGAGAAGCAGGCTCCATGCAGGGAGCCCGATGTGGGACTCAATCCAGAGACCCCAGGACCATGTCCCAGGCCGAAGGGAGGTGCTAAACCTCTTAGCCACCCAGGGATCCCCCTTTGTTTTATTTTTTAAAGATTTTATTTATTTATTTATTTATTTATTTATTTATTTATTTATTTTAAGAGAAAATGAGCAGGGGGAGGGACAGAGGAAGAGGGAGAAGCAGACTTCCTCTTCAGCAAGGACCCCATATGAGTCTTGATCCAGAACCCTGGGATCATGACCTGAGCCAAAGGGAGATGCTTAATCCACTTAGCCACCCAGGTGCCCCAACTCCAATTTTTTTTTTTTTTTTAGTATTTTTTTTATTTTTTTTTTTTTTATTTTTTTAATTAATTTTTATTGGTGTTCAATTTACCAACATACCCTGGGATCGTGACCTGAGCCAAAGGGAGATGCTTAATCCACTTAGCCACCCAGGTGCCCCAACTCCAATATTTTAAAAGTGACATGTCCTGCTACTTATTTTTAAAGTAAAATAACACAAAAATGATCTAATTATTAAAACAAATTTAGAAACTCCATTTGGCATTTCTTTTCTTTGTCAAGGTTGAGATACATCTTCATGTTTCACTCAGTTTTTGAAACACAGAGAAGAAGCTGTCATTCAATCCATACTGCTACTGTTTGGTCTTTTCATACAGTTATTCAACAATTCAATAGTTTTCAATTTCTTAACTGAAATTATGTAAAGGTTGACCTAGGGCATCACAGACCACCATAATTTTGGTCTTTCAAGCCAATTTCCTGTTCCTTTTATCTACTAGCACTGGTTGTAGGAAAAGGCTAAATTCCATATTCTCACAATTTTTCCACTTTTTACCTTATCATCTACTTTATTATGCATGCTTTCTACCTTGCATGCATTGCCCATCTTCATCTTAACAAACATGGCTTGTTTTTCCAGAAAGAGACTGAGAATAGACCTTCTCTAGAGGTTTGTCCCTTGATCTCAGTCAATAATGATCTCTCTGCATCATTCACGCAGCATATGCTGTGTGTTTCAGTATTTGGCTTATTAGTGTACTTGCCTGGAAGTGTCCTGCATATATTAAGAAGTGTCCTCCATATAAAAATGCACCTGTTAAGCGAAAGGCTAAAAAACTGGTAGAGGCAAAGAGTAAGAAATTTATTTAAAAAAAAATATATATATATAAAGCTTCTTTTCTGTGAAATCCATGGCCTAAAAAATATATTTAGGCTCAGCGGGTTTGAAATAGAAACATTTCAAAGGATGACAACTTTGAACTAAAGTTTCTGTATATAAAAGTATTGAATTTCCAGATCTTTTTATTCTAGTGAGAAACTGAAAGTACAAAAAAAGATCAAACATGCCTTTTTATCTGAGTTAAAAAGCAAACAATAGGAAAATTGTGACTCTGAGTTTAAACTTTTAATAATGAGAAACACTGTGCTCCGTAATAAGAGCTGAGAATTAATATATTCCTAACCTTAATAAGTCAAAGCTGTTTTCAAAACTTAGTTTTGATGTTGACATTTCAAAACCATCCTACTTATCAGAAGTAAACATTTATTTTTTATGAAGCAATGTTATATTAAATCAGAGTGAATCAGCATCTCTTATAGTAAATATCATCTTCAGATGCATTAAAATTAGAAAAGCAAAAATTATTGGCTGCTTTTCAAGAGACTGAGTTTAACACTATAAATTGGTTCTAAACTTCTAAGATTATAAGAGTGAGAGAAGTTTATTTAATAAACATTATATCATAAAAAAAACATTTCTGGGAGTTCTTGGTCTAGAATAATATAATAGACTTGATAACTTAGATGAATATCTTTGAGAATTTTGCCTTAAAATCCCCCTACAGTATGAGACTGGTTAATCTGATTCTTTGAGGACCAAGGGATGCAAACGGAAGTGCCAACTTCTTGATGTTTCTGCTATAACTCATTAGTATTTGTTATTTATTGGAAATAGCGTTTTTTTTTCACAAACGAGTCTTCAGAGAGGTCCTCACGCTTATTCTCTAACACACCGCAAAACTCTAGGGCACAGGTACCCTGTGTAAGTCTAGTCGTCAATGGTTTGAACTATTTGTGGGAGTCCTGGCACAAGTGTGGGCTTGGGCAGGTGTTTGGAGATTCAGAGCCGTTCATTGTGGGGTTAGAGACAGAAGGTGCCTGCAAGTAACACTTATGTGATCAACACTGACAGGTGTTCGGAAGGTTCAGAAGAGACATGAAATGATCCTATACCAGCAAATGCAGGTAAATACATGGAGAACATGTGAGAATTTCTCATCTGAGTCCCAGTGCTCTTTCCTAGTGAATTATCTGAGGCATAATCAAAGGAAATATATTTACCTAGAATGATTTAAAAAGAGCCAAACTGTATTTCTGCCCTTGGAAATAACAAACCTCCTTCATAGGCAGTGAGTGTGAGCATTGCACGGCTGTTGATTTCTTAAAGACTTAGAAATTCACATATAGAGGCTCTAGAAGAATACGATGGAAGAGAAGCCATATTTAAATTGCATTTAAGAGTGAAGAACAACTTATGCACAGTTAAATGATCACTCCATGGGCATTCACATTCCTATTAAAATTCTCTTAGAGTGACCAGAAATGGTCATTATGGGATTGTAAATCATAAATTGGAAGGTATTCAGTTTTGATTTATTCCTAAAATTTGACGCTTTTTGAATGGCAATAACATAGCATTTTCTAAAATGTATTTTTTCTCAGAAGACATCTTTACTAAATACATACGTTTGCATGAATCTCACTCTTCAGTAGCTAGAAATGAGGCTAAATAGTTTTATTAATTCTGCTTTCAGAACTTTGATAATGAAAAATGCCCCAAACTTGATGGAATTCCACCAAAATTCCTTTAGGATTTAGGAAAAAAAAAAACTCACAAAGAACTGAAGAAAGCCTCTGAGAAGGAAAACCAAAGAGGAGATGGTCCTGAACAGAAGCCGGCCCTGGAGGTCCGGTGATCTGAGAGGCATTGCAAGAATATTGCAACCTGGAATCATGGCAGTCACGTGCAGAAGTGTCAAGATCCTAAGCTCAGTAAGTAAGGTGCTGAAGGAAACTGGAGATTCTTAGTCTTAAGAAATCTTAAAAGATAAATAATAAGTAAAACAATGTGCTAGGAAAAAAAAAACCCTTTCGTATAAAAATGTTGTGAAGCCATATGTGGCTGTTTCTTTTATGTGGTGCTCAACATGAACTACAAGATTTAGTCCTACCCTAAGAAAACGAATTCTCCCTGCAAGAAAATGCCCTCAATAGATAGGAAACAAGATATTCAGTCCCCATCTGTCTCTGTCTCTCCCTGACGTTTTCTCTCTCTTTCCTTCTCTCTCTCTCTCTCTCTCTCTCACACACACACACATACACACATTTAATTAGAAAACAAATAAGGCCAAACGTCATCGTGAGCCAGGATCACCAGAAATAACGCTCAGGTGACTTCAACCCCCACCATGTCAGAATTTTCAGATGCAGAAAGTCAAGTAATATGTCTCACACATGTGCATAAATGAAAGGAGAATTTAAGTGTGTGAACATCGAAAATGAATTTATTAAATAAGAAAAAATTAGAAAAAATTAATATTATATGAAGACACAGAGAAAGATGAATAAATAGTATGTCATAGCTTAAAAAGAATTAATGAGCTAAGAAAATAGATGAGAAGATATTTAAAAAATAAATAAATCTAAAAGGTGAAATATTAAGTTATACATAGTATTAAACCAAAGAAATGAATTTCTTTTTGAGAAATTAAGAAATTAGAATTTCAAAAAAATAAATAAAAAAAGAAATTAGAATTTCTAAATAAAAAAAGACATTAGAATTTCTTTCTTTTTTTTTTTGACATTAGAATTTCTAATATGTAATTAGTGTGATATATAAATGATAATTTTTGTTTATTGCACTTACATATTTTTTGTCCATCTGAAATGCTATAAAAATTGTCACTATGCCTAACTAGAAAAAAAATGATGCATCACTTATATTAGAGTAGAACTTAGCAGCAACATGAGAGTTCTTGAATCTTCATGAATTTGCCCAACCTAGTAGAACGATATATACCATTCTTAGGAAATATCTACTTCTCTCTAGATGACTTGGACTTTACATGCAGGGATTTCTCCATGCAAAGAAAAATTTAGTTCAATATTTCACCTTTGTTTTTCACAATTTTGGTTTTTGTTTTTAGGTCCATGATCCATTTTAAATTAATTCTTATAAAGGGTATAAGGTTTATGTCTAGATACCTTTTTAAAAAATTTCTTTTTAAGGGCAGCCCTGGTGGCTCAGCAGTCTAGCGCCGCCTTCAGTCCAGATGTGATCCTGGGGACCGGGGATCGAGTCCCGCGTCGGGCTCCTTGCATGGAGCCTGCTTCTCCCTCTGCCTCTCTCTCTCTCTCTCTGTATCTCTCATGAATGAATAAAAAAATAAAATATTTTAAAAAATGTCTTTTTGCATGTGGACATCCAGTTGTTCCAGGACCATTTGTTGAGTAGATGATCTTTGCTCCATTGTGTTGCCTTTGCTCCCTTGTCAAAGATTAGTGACAATATGTATGTAGGTCTATTTTCAAGCTTTCTATTTTTATTCATTGATTTGCCCTTGGTTTCACTAATACCACATGCTCTTGATTACTGTAGGTTTACTTGTTTGTTTGTTTGTTTGTTTATATATTGATAGAGAGAAGGGGGTGCAAATGAGCAGGGAAAGGGGCAGACAGAGAGGGAGAGAGAGAATCCCAAGCAGCCTCCATGCCCAGTGGGCAGCCCCAAGCAGGGGCTTGATCTCATGACCCTGAGATCCTGACCTGGGCTGAAATCAAGAGTCTCCCCCTTAATCCCCTGAGCCAGCCGGGCACCTCAATCACTACAGTTGGTATGTAGATAGCAATCATGCATCCTGCAACCTTGCTAAAAGGCCTTATTAATTCCAGATTAAGTTTTCTGGTCAATTCCTTCAGATTTGCTACATAGATGATCATGGCACCTGCCAAAGAGACAATTTTATGTCTTCCTTCCCAATCTTTATGCTTTTTATTCCATTTTCTTGCCTTGTTCATCATCAAGGGCTTCCAGTACGATATTGAAAAGGATAGAGATAGAGACTATCACTGCCTTGCTCCTGATCTTAATGGGAAAGCTTTGAGTTTTTTGCTAATAAGCATAATGGTGGTTGTAATTTTTTGCTTTTGTTTTTGTAGATAGCCTTAATCAAGTTGAGACTGTTTCCTTCTTTTACATGCTCACTGAGAGTTTTTATTTTTCAAATGCTTTTTCTGCAACTATTGATATAATCAAGAGGTTTTTCATTTTCAGACTGTAAAGTGATGAATTACATTAATTAATTTTCAAATGTTGAACCAATCTTGCATAATTGGGATAAATCTCTTGTAGTTATGGTGTTTCTTTCTTTTTATTTTCTTTTTTTGGATTCAGTTGGCTAATATTTTGTTGAAGAGTTTTGAATCTATGTTCATGAGAGATGTTGATCTATCTACATATTTTTTATTCTGGTCATGTCTTTGCCTAGACTTCTTCATAGGGCCTCATAGAATGAGGCCTCATAAAATGAGTTAAGATGTATTCCTTCTGCTTCTGTGTTTTGAAAAAGATTGTAGAGAATGGTATAATTTGTTCCTTAAATGTTTGATAGAATTTCAAACAAACCAGAGAACACATCTGGGCTTGGTGTTTTTTTCTTATAGAAAATCATTAATAAATCATTCAATTCCTTTAAGAGGTATAGGCTGGTTTGTGCAAGTTTTGTTGCTATCGTTGGTTTGTTTCTTTTTTAAAAAAATATTTTATTTGTTTATTAGAGAGAGAGTGTGTGTGGGAGAAAAAGAGAGAGGGAGCAGGAGCAGGGGGAGAGGCAGAGGGAGAGGGAGAAATAGGCTCTCTGCTGAGCAGGGAGCCCCACATAGGACTTGGGTCCCAGGACCCTTGGATCATGACTTGAGCCAAAGGCGTATATTTCACCGACTGAGCCAACCAGGCGTACTGTTGGTTTGTTTCTATTTGTGTTTTGTGGCTTTCATGGAGAGAGCTCGTCATCTAGGTGGTTTGAAGTATTGTCCATGAGTTTTTATTCTTGCTACCTAGCTTTCACTTCTGATTTTCTATGGAGAGTCAAGATTAGAAAATTATTACCCTGTTGTCACTTTCTAAGATTCTTCCTCTCAATAAGCATTTAACTGAGTAGCATTTAACTTTATAAGTCTTTACCATTTTAATTAATAATATATTTAATATATTTAATAATATATTTAATATATTTCAATAATATAAAAAAATTCTTGCTAGGATGTAAAGTTAACATGAATGATATCTTTGGTTTTTTTCACTACTTCCCTAGCTAGGACTAGAATAGCATCTGACATATATTTTTGAATAAATAAATACATAAATTCTTAATGTCATTATTGCATAGGGTGATAAAATAAATTTTCAGTTTAAAATTAATTTTTTCCTGATGTTAAATTCACAACAGTAGCATTTCATCACAGGAAATGTAAAAATTTAAGATCTTTGTGCCAATAATTAAAGGAATGAACTGAAAGGAACAGAAGGTAACATATGTAAAAAGCTATTATGGAATCATTCAGGTTAGATCGGTTGGTATTTTGTGCCTGGCAGATTTGGTCAGGTCATATTAAGCCCTAAAAATCAAGACACATGCTTGTACTGGGGATAGAGGGAAAATTGGGGACATCATAGGATAGAGTAATCATAATTGTATGCATTTTATATTTATCTAATAATGCTGTGGAATAATAATAATAATAATAATAGTAAATGAGCTCAATGTCCTTGAATCCAATAGCCTACACTGCATTGGGTTGAAGAAAGCCTTCACTGAATTCAAAGTGGACCTACAGCATCCTTCTTTTTATCCAAATGAAAGACAGAAAATACTTACCTAACAAAGAGGATATCAATAAAAAATATTTTATAAAATAAAAAATTAATGCCATTTTTTACATGGTTGGTACCATATTCCCTTGCTCAAAGTTTACTTTTATTGGTAACATAATGATAAAAAATTAAATTTCTTCTCTACTGCTAGGGACATTTTCTTTCTTTCTTTCTTTTTTTTTTTTGCTAGGGACATTTTAATGAAATTAACATAGTTGCTTCAATTTTCTTTTGATTTGTGTCAGTGTGGTATATCTTTCTCATTCCTTTACTTTTTTTTTTACCCAGTCACACTTATTAACTAACCGTTGTTATGTTTTATACGAAATAATACCTAGTTATCTTCTCAAGGGGATGTGCCTTAGCCCATCATGTTAATAATAAAAAGCCAGGTAAGACATTCAGAAAGATACAAAATTGTTCTAAGATCTACATCTTTATCTCTATATAACATCATTATGAAGAATTTTTCAGAACGCAGTCTCAGGAGGTGCTTTGCCCAAAACTACTATTCACTAGACTTAGCATGATCCACCTCCCCAGTCCCTTTTCTTAAACCTACATGTCTGGCGTGAAGTTGGAAAAATTCTCACTCACTGTTGTTTAAAATAGTTCTTGTGTTCCTTCCTCTTTCTTCTTCTCTTGGTATTTCCATTACACATATGTCTACATTTTGTAACTGTCCCAGTCTTACACATTCTGTTCTACCATTTTTATTTTATCTTTGCACGTCAGTTTAGAAATTTTTACTGATATAAGTTCAAACTGATTGATTCTTCCTTTGGCCCACCAAAGGCATTCTTCATTTCTATCTTAGTTTTTTAAAAAAATATTTATTTTTTAAATTTCTAGTGCTTCCTTTAGATTCCTTCTTAAGGTTTCTAGGTTTGTTCTTATATTATCCATCTGTTTTTGCATGTCGTCTGCTTTTATCCTTAAAGCCCTTGGCATATTAACCACAGGTGTTCTACATCCCACACTGACAATTCCAACAAATTCATCATACAGGAGTCTGTTTCTGATGCTTGCTTTGTCTCTTTAAACTATGTTTTATTTTAGCGTGCCTTGTAATTTTTATTGCATGGTGCACCGGGTAAGGGAACGGAGTACGCAGACCTTTAACACAAGATCTTATGTTTTATGCAGGAGGTGCACTGTGCTTACTGTTGCTACAGCTGCTGGTGTCAGAGGCTAATGTTTCCTCTGCTGCCTCTGCGTTGTCTCCCCAGTTGTCTTTGGGTTTCCTCAAAGGACTTCTTTTAAATAAGAGCCAGAGTATGGAATTATGTCCTCTGTATTCCTCCTGTGTCTGGTTCCAGCCTCTGGGCTTCTGGTTCCTTGACGTATGGCAATCTCTTTCAATCTGTCTCCGGTTGGGTGGTGGGCAACCCAACTTGCCCTCTGAAGAAGAGTTGTTGATTTTCACTTTGTTGTGTTTTTTAGTGTGAGGTTGGGAGAGACAACTTCAAAGCTCCTTCTATGCTGAGCTCGGGGCTGGAAGTTCAAGAATCATTTTCTGTGTCTTACTGAATAAGTTGAGGAGCAGGTAGAAATGAAGAACAGTGAGTCATGCAGGCATTAGGAGCACAGCTCCTTTGGAGGCAAGAGTTTTAGAGAAAAAACAAGAATACTAACGTTTCAGTTCACCTGCCTCAACTTCTTCATTGTAAGGATGATTAAGGTCTATGGAGATTAACTGACTGGTTCAAATAAGTCAGCGTGTTTTCTGTGGCAGCATCAGGAGGTAACTTAAGTTACCCAATTCTTTGTTCTTGACTTTTCAACCTAATAGAATTTTTCAGCACAAGCGTAGGAAAGCTTTTTGCCTGTCCAGGAGAGGCGTAACAATAGCAATTACGTGGTCAGAAAGACAAGGGCAAAAAATGTGAGAAGTAACTTTAGAATACGAAAGTGAGTAATCCTGAAATCTAATTACCTTGAGTATGATTTGGGGAATTAGTTTTCTTTTTATTGTCATAAGCCTGATAAGTAGGTCTTTGAATTTTACTCTATCTCAGTTCCTAAGTAACATGAGGTAATTAGATCTCAAGCTAAAAATCACTAGTGAATAGATATAATCAACAGAGCCAACTCTCTTGACAACGCATGGCTTTGGCTACAGTTTGACACATAGAGCAATGTTATATTCTCAACGATAGTTGTGTTAATTAAAAATAAATAAACCAATTGTGTTCCATCAGTTGCCAACCAGTAGATTTCCACAGCATCAGTTTTTGCCAATATGAGAATGTTCAAGCATTTAAAGTCATGATCAGATTGGCCAACAAGACTAGAAACCATTTGACTAATGCTCCCTAACATAACAAACACGTCAATTAGTCAGATCACAAGCAATTTTAAATTCATCTGATAGCAAAGAAAACTCAGTCTGAGCTCTTCAATTGTAATAGAAACAGAATCAACTTTGTTCTAGCAGCTTTATTTATTAGTTTTTTTAAAAGATTTTATTATTCATGAAATACACAGAGAGAGAGGCAGAGATACAGGCAGAGGGAGAAGCAGGCTCCATGCATGGAGCCTATTGGGTACTGGATCCCGGGACCCCGGGGTCACACCTGGCGCTCAACCACTGAGCCTCCCAGGCGTCCCAAGTTCTAACAGCTTTAGATTTATTTTTATAGTAGTGTCTTGTTATCATCCATATTCTAGAGCCTAACTTATGCTTTTCTACTATAATCTGTTTAATGTCTTTATCTAATAATGCAGTCCCCTATAATCATTTCATGCTTTTACCTACTATGGTCTTAATTCTTTTTGGATAGGAGAAATTTGCCTGACTTGACTTTGTATCAATAATTTGTTAGTTTTTATGACCAGCGAGAAAAAGTCATCTACTCTGCTGCTAGTCTTTATATAAACCTATCATGGCTCAGTTTGATGAGTAGGAAGAAAGAAACTTATTATTTGCATTATCTCAATTACCACAATTCTACAAAGAGCTTATTATTCCTAAAGCCTCAATGGAACGATTTTGATGCAAATAAACTGCTCAAGAAACAATATTTCCCAACATTCTCTATGAAGATATGACTTGTTTGATGGCAAACAGCTCACTTTATGTGAAAACAAGGTCCTAATGCGGAATAGCCCTGCTCTATGATGGGTAGACGGACTGCAATCTACCACTGAGTCTCGGTGCAAATATGTGTGGCAGACCAGGAAGGTGAAAGTATGAAATCCCATTTTTGGAATGCCTTCGGGAACTAATATTCCAAAGAACACAGCTTGAAAAACGTTTTTGTGGATCAAAGAACAAAAAGCTTTGAATTCAAATCCAGTGGCTGATTTGCTCTATTGGAAACAGAGCCAATTATTTAACTCCTGCATAGATTGCTATCTTCACCAGAAAAAAGGGGCACAATGCCATTTTTACTGAGTTGTGATGAGGAGTGATTATAATAAGACAAAAACAACAGATCACAGTGCCAGGCACTCTTTGTTTTATCAGCAAATTGATGGCCAGTGTCACCAGAATGAACAGTACAGTAACACTATTGTAACAAAGTCACATGGTGACCACCTCCTGATGCGCAGTGTGCAACGTATAGAATTGTTAATAAAATTGCCGAGTCACTATGCCGCAAAGTTTACATTCTTTGCGGTTCCGCCCACCCCAGACTTAGACCTAATAATGTGCTGTATGAATACGGACCGACATGCTCAATACGTTAATAAGTTTGCCCTCATCCTTTCCTGTGCTCAAATCCATATTTTATTGCAATAAAGGAACAACGAGTTGATGTTAGAGAAGAAATCAGAGCAACCGCCTCTGGCTAACACAGACTGGGTCAGATATTGCGGGATTTTTTTTTTCCCCTCTGTGATTCATGTTTTTAAAAAAATAAACACAGCCACTAATCCCCTGAAGACAGCAAATGTGGAAGATAGAGACCCCCTTGTGACTTCTGGCCCAGCTCGGGAGGTGGGCAGGATTGACGCCACCTGCTCTGCGCCCCACCTGTTTCCCTGCTTCGCTTTTCGTACCAGGGACAGAGCTCAAGGGAGCCGTTGTGGAAGGCTGCCCGGGGTCAGGGGCTTCCCAAACACTAAGGAGGCACGAAGACGCGAGTGTCTTAGATGGGAGTTGGAGCACCTCCTAATACCTAACTTTATTGTTTTAAATACAAGTAAAACCTAGATGATTGGCTTTGACAATTTGCAGTCCTTGTTACCATGGCCCTTTGGAAGCCTGGGCCGAGCCTCCACCCTTGTCCTGGAAGTAGGGGGAGCAGCCAGGTGACTTCCAGGATTGGGACCCCTGGTAGCAAACAGGAGGACAGAGATCACACCGGGAAAGCCTGCTCCCTTTACTCCGATGACGGTTCTGATTACAAGTCACTTCTCTGAACGGACTTGGGGTTATAACCCTGTGAACACAACCTTCCACACCCGACTCATGGCCTGTTAACACGAGCATCAGAAAGATGGACCCCGACATCCTCGTCCCAGAGAAGGAATTTGGGAATGGAGACTTTCTCCGTGAGCGCGTCATAGAGCTTTTGCAAGAGCTTGGGAAACCTCTCCTCTCCTCCCAAGGACGCCATCAGTGTGGACCAAGGACTAATAATCCCCACCAAATACTGCCAGGGCCAGAGCCAGGCCAATCCCATTTTCCAACATAAGCAGCCTGTCAAGCCTGTATGTTTGGTGTGGATTCCATTTTACGGGTGAAGATGTGCCATGTCTTGGGCATATAACTAAAAAAGTTGCACATTATAACTACTGTCCAATCATAAATTCGAGGAATGACTTAACGATCGTGGTTGATTTAGAGTTTGCACTAGTATTTTCCTATATTTGTCCTAGATTCATACTGCTGCTAATCCCAGAAATCATTTTCAGGTCACTCATGTTGATGTGTGGAGGACTGGCTAACATCTCTGATGGAAAGGGTGGCCCACTCCTCACATGACTGCGCCCCACTCCCGTGGAGATCCTGTCTCCTGAAGAGGTGCAAGGAAAGGTGTTGAAAAGGAATGTCCCCGTGTCCAATACAGAAAGCTGTTTGCATATAATTGTGGCCTATAACTGCATTCTTGGGGTCTAACAACCAACAACTTTTTTATGACTTTATATCTTTCATTGATATTCTGCTTGGTAATAAGCTAATCATTATTTCCATATTTTCAATATATTTTCATTATCATACAAGCTTAGTTCTTTGAAAGGGATATTTGTTCCCTCCAAGACACTACTGCACAAAGGAAACATAGTATGATTTTGGAAAATGCTTGATGAATGAAAGAATGAATGAATATATACATTTACTGTGTGTTCACAGAGCATTTTATCCTAGTTTCTATTACCTCTGTAATGAGGCTTTTAGAATTCAAATCGCACTTTGAGTAGCTACACAGTCTCATTTTACACCAAAGTATTTGTAGTGACATTATGCACAGGTTTCTCTGTATTTAGGTCTGATTTTTGAAATTATTTAAGAAATAATGTTTTAAATCCTAACCCAGGCAAATAGTTTACCAGTTGCAGTTTTATTTTTTCACTCTGTTATTTATATAACACTTCCCGATTCGTCAGTTTTCATTTATCTCAACCTGGTACATCCTGCAGATCTGACCATCCTACACAGCTAAGGGTGGACTCACCAGCGTCAAGCAGAGGGTTTTATAATCTGAGAGCTCACAGCCTCCCTGGACCAATGCAGAACCTATCTGGGCTCAGAATTCAGTCTCAACTGACTGGGAGCACCACCTGTGGGAAAGCCCCACCTGTGGGAAAGCCCCATCTGTGGGAGATCCCTGCTGCTGGGGGTCTCAGAGCCCGTCACAGGTGGGCTTCACCTTTTCAGCTCCAGTGCTCACTCATCCACACAGCTCCGTGTTCCACACAGATGGCAGGACTGACTCTGCAGAAAAGGTGCCATTCTGTCCAAGCTTGTTTCTCTAATAGGGTTTTGACATAGTGCTGTGTGTTTGCATTTCTCCTAAGGGACTGTGATTTTTCCACATTTGCATGGCAAATGTTTTTTTTTTTTTTTTCAGATAAAAATACTTCTATTATAATAGACACCATATTGCAAGTGCATTTGAAATTAGCAATGCCTAACATTTATTTCCTTGACATTTGTCTTCCAAAGAGTTCACAGTGCTTCAGTGTCAGTTGAAACAGGGGAAGAATCTCAGGGAAGAATCCTTCACATAATAATAGGACCATTGGTAATAATGTCTCTCAGTTCTTTCCAAATCCATAAAGATGCATTTCCTGATGAGTGACTGAGCTCGGGGTCCAAGTCCCTGCTCCGCTGTGTCGGGTATACTTGGACACAATGGGAACATTGGCTTTCCCATATGTTTTCTGTTTTTTTTTTTTTTTTTTTTTTTTTGTAACATGACTCTCCTTTTGCATCATGAAAGACGAAGCTGTCTCTGTGCCTTCTATCATTTGTACCCCGAAAAGCTATCGAAAAGCCACCATTAACATGAGGAGTGTTTAATAAGAGACTACAGAATTGCAAGTCACAAAACGAACCAAAATTGATTGGGGTTGTTGTACTTGATTATACTGCTTAAGAAGTTGTTGTTAAAAAACGAAGGAGTAATATGGTTTTAATTTGAGGCTTACAAACAATTTGTTAAAAATTACTGAAAGAGACAGATAAACCTGATTTTGAAACCAGAGTTGGCCTCTCAAATCATCTCCCTTCTAAGACTCTCCTTTTGGAGATGAAGGTAAAAAACTGCAACATTTTTATACTTTTTTTCTACAGCCTATGTGAATATGTCTAACAGAAATAATTTAAGCATCTGGATTCTCAGCTATTCTATGTACTCATTCATTAAGTCATCAAATATTCTCTGAAAACATTCCAGTTGTGAGCTAGGGTCTTGTAGGAATAAAATCAATTAAGAGAAATTCTTTATTCTTAGGGAACATACAGCCTAATGAAGAGGGTGGTTTTATAATTAGATAATTATAAACAAAATCTGATACCAAAAAATTCTGATATAAAGAAAACAAGTCTACTGGAAGAGGCTGCTCCTCTGGAGATGTGGTTGGGGAGAGACTTTTCAAAATAATTCAAAGGGCATCAGCAGTGATATTTCTTTCCTTTAAAATGATTTTCTTTCTCTTCTTTGCATGACAACAAAATCTAGTGTTGATTTTCTTTCTTTGACTTCCCCATAAATCATAAATCTTCAGATACAGATAAAGTACAGATGTTATTATGCTCTGGTTTGCCAATTTGTACACACATACAAATCTCTTAGCCTCCTACAAGACACCTAAGATTAATGTGTTGTCCTTTTATTTATGTGTCTTATGCCCAAAATATCAAGCATATAACTGAAAAATAGGAGTTTTTATATGTTGGGTTTCCATATAGAAAGACTAGAAAAGAAAGGAATGGAACCAAAAAATAAAAGATAAACCAACACATTTCTAGATTTAAAGCCAGATTTCATAAACAATGTTCCAATGTATTAGGGGAAAAGATCACAGTAAAATTTAATATGAATTTTTTCTTTAAAGGAAGATCAGAGATGAGACCATCTTAATGAAATTCTCGCAAGACCTACTGCAGAAAATGAAACATTTTATTACCAGGCATTGCGTTTTGTTGTTGTTTCTTTCTTCTTTTGCAATGGAGTTTTAGAAAGCATATAAAACCTTGAGTGAGCAATATTATGTAGCAAAAAACATCAAGGTTGAAGGTCATACTCTCCACATTCAACAGAGGTTGCCCCAGGTGTTCCCCACGTCAAAGACCAGGCGCAAGGGGGAGGTCTGTGCTTGAGAAGTACAGTCTTGATATGATGCAAATGAGCGCGCTGTGGTTAACCAGACAGATTAAGTACCCTCTTGAGCTTCAATCATTTACTTGGATCATATTCACATAAATTAAGCAAGAGCTTTGTCAGTTTGCTGCTTCTTTGGCTCCAGAACACTAGGGTGTTTGTTGCTGTTGTTGCTAATTAACAAACATGAGGACTTCACTGCAGCACTTCCTGTCGTCCTCCATAAAATGAGATAAAACAAGGAAAGCGGAATTGGAATTTGAAGCCATACATAAACCCCAAGGCCCTGTTCCAAGTCATGGCTCTGCCTTTCAAGAGGGGTGTGCTGTGGGAAACACAGCCCATCGAGTATCAGTTTTATTATCTTCAACAATAAAATACCTCAGTATGTATGCAGATAATACCTACATATCAGTTTCTCACAACGAACCACGTAGACAGAGAAAACACAACCAATTTCCAGTGATTCTGCTGATTATAAATGATCCTCTCTTTCTCCTCTTTTATAGATTTTTAGTTTCAATTTAATGAAACTTCCTTTAGGCCAATATGATAAATATTCAAGTTTATCTGTTCCACGACACATGAGGCACTTAAGGTTTCTTAAAAGATTGGTTGAATCAATCAATACATTTATGTTATTATGAATATCAATTTTGTTTTATTGCTTGTTAGGTTCTGGAAATAAATGACTCAACTAATCTACTAAAATTATCCATTGACACTTTCAATAGTCCTAACATTCTCTTCCTTCTCCTGTGTCTGCAACAAACTGAAGAAAATTACATGATCCTCTTCTAAGATGGTTCTGATATTCAAGAGACAGTGCAGAAAGAGCCCAAGTTGGTGACAACTGATTACACTATCAACTGACAGAGGATGATTCTATATTTGGGATTTAGGGAACTGAAAGTGTAAATTTATCTCACTGGTTGTCAAGAAGTGCGGCTGGTCTGAGATTCTTCATCCTTGGTAATAGTTGGCACTGTAGCTCCTTCGTGGAGGCTGGAGGCTGGAGGCTGGCGGCCGGCAGAAAACACAAGACTCCTGGTTCAGAGACAAAGACTTGACATCATTGACGGCACACGGCAGTCAACAAGGCTTCATGTTTGCACAGGTTCCTCTTGGTTCCCAAGTGCCATGGGGTGAAGTGAAGGTGGGCTCAGGTGATGCTGTGTTTATAGTGGGTTATATCACAAAGGAAGGAGCCCACATTTAGGAAACTTTAATATTTTTTTTAAAGATTTTATTTATTTATTCATGAGAGACACACACACACACAGAGGGGGGTGGGCAGAGACACAGGCAGAGGGAGAAGAAGGCTCCACGCAGGGAGCCCGACGTGGTACTAGATCCTGCGTCTCCAGGATCGCACCCTGGGCTGAAGGCGGTGCTAAACCCCTGAGCCACCCGGGTTGCCCAGAAACTTTAATATGGTAAGAGACTGCTAATATGTCTGCCTACCGGTTACAGACATTATCCTTATTATCTAGTCAGGAAATACCTCTGCCCTCTTCCTGGAATGCAGATGCTATTCAGCATCTGGAGATGGAAGAATGCAGATGCCTTCTTCCAGGGAGGTTTGCTGTACTATCACCCTTAAAATGATAGTCTGAAACAACACCTGTTATCCACAGAAAAGTGAAAATCTATGAAAGAGAACAGAAAATAATTTAAAAATCATGAATAAGTGTGTAAAGTAGTTAAATCTGCTTCCTTCAGAAGAACTTCCTTCACTAAGAGAATTAATGGAAGGCCATTCATTGCACAGTGTTTTCTAAAATAACGTACCAAAAAAAAACAAAAACAAAAACAAAAAATAAATAAAATAAAATAAAATAAAATAACTTACCAATGCAGAGCAACTCTGTTGTGATGCAAGAAAATGTAATTAAGAGCTGAAATTCTCCTTTGAGAAACTGAAAAGGACGAAAAGAAAAGGAGTAAGAGAGAAAGCCATGTTCATGTTACTAAGAAATCTGATACAAAGTACTACTCCCACATTACGCATTGCCCCACTGCTTTCAGCTGCAAGTGAACTAGTAAATGTGAAAAAACCCCAAACACCTGGCTTCACAGGGTTTCATGAAAGGGCGACGAAGTTAATGTTCATCTTTCATACAAGATCTATAAAAAGGAAAATATTTATGCATGGGGTTCCTACATGTGTTGAACATGATGTGTCTTATTTGCTTGTGTTTCCCAAGGATGAACATGATTCAAAGTGATTCCAGGTACTTACCGGAATCTCAAGTTTAAATTGAGGGTAACAGCGATGCTGTGCCTTGTATTTCACTGAATATATATTTTATGCTTTCAATTTGATGAATAAGCTAAGTGGGTGAGGATTAGATCCCTTTTTGTCAGTTCAAGTGCCTAATGACATCTAGATTTTTGCCAAGAAGATGCTAGTATATCAGCTGTGGTTCTCTCCATTAAGCAGATTAACTATCTAGTAGGAGACTTATGTAATGAAATGAGTTCTTTCTGAAACGATAAAATTTAACTTTCTTAGTGAAATCTGTGAACAGCACTTGCTAACTTCCTGAACACCTTTTCCACCCTCATAAAAAACATGCTCAACCTGCACTCTGGGTAAATGGTCAAGCCAATTGGGTTTGAAAATTTAAAAAAAAAAAAATATATATATATATACATATATATATATATTACAACGGGGAGTTCAGTACAGTTTTTAACTATTACTATTGTTCCTCTTTCTTTTTAAATTTTTTTCAGTTATAATTTAAGCATTTAGCTGTTACTTTCTAGTATTCCAAAAATATACGGAAACTCCTTCTAATTAGGTGAATGCATGCATAATAGCTCTATCCTGGAGATGAGTTTTCCTTCTCCCAATGTCAATTACAAGTTCTTCCACAAAGATATTGTAGAGAATATCCTGCATACTTAAAATACAACTCCCCTCCTTTTACTCCCTCAGATACAAACATACAGGACATTTTTTCTGAAGCTTAATTTATTTATTGAAAATTATTTATTGAAAAATTTTATATCAAGTGAACAAAGCATTAAATAAGATGCAAGAAAAAAATCCTATTACTCTCCAGCGAATTCTAGGCCTTTGCTAAAATGAAAATAAGGACAAAAGCAACCACACTTTCTTGCATTACCTGGGTAATTAAGGAAAAGTCATATGTAACAATATGTAGTGAAAATAGTCGTGTATCTTAATACTCATAGTTTAATTCTGCATATCACCCTTTAAAATATCTTTTTTGTCTATTTGCTATGATCTATCAATCCATCATTTATATCCATCAGATCTACCTATAGATCTATTTATACATCTATCATCTCTCTATATGTTTATAATCCATCTATTGTTTACCTCTAACCTATCTATCATCTATCTATCTATCTACCATTTATCTATTCCTAGACTTTTTTCTTAAAGCCTTATAAGGCAGGAAAATTATTTTAAAGCCATTCATTGACCTACAAGAGCAGATAATAACAGATTTAAATGACATTTTCAGGAATTAATGACTGCCAGATTTGATAGTGTCCAGGCTAAATGAAACCTGTGGTTTTTTTTGTTATTCACTATCTCTAAAAGTTTCTTTTATGTGAACCTATATTTGTCTTTTATCTTTGTTGAAATTTTATTAATATGAAAAAATTCATATATATTCTGAGAACATTTGAGACTGTGTTGTCCTATGTCCACTCTTATTAGGTGGTGTGATTCGAATTACCCTAGTGCAATCTCCCTACCCGCCAACTCCCAGCCCTTGGGGTTTCTGTTGAGCTGAGAATAAACACCCTGAGACCTCCAGAGGACAGCACAAGGGCATGGCAACCAACTCTCTTCACATCCTCTGCTTATCACATAATTGTATGATCCATTCAGAACAGCTAGGACCAAGGATATTCAAATAATTTTCTCTCGGCCTTTGGGGCTGCTCACACAGCCTTCTTCCTACTTGTAGCTCTTGCTACAATCTAGACCAATCATAGCTTCTAAGGCTCCACCCAGCCATCACCCAAACCACCCATGACATTGGAATTTTTTTTTTTAAGAAGCATAAATCTTCATTTTAAAAATAAATGCTAGTAGATGCCTGGAAAGTTAGGTTGTAAAGCACTTATCACAGATGTTTGCACATATATGAACTCAAGCTCAAACATTACCAATAAATCTAAAGGTCCCCTCAAGTACCAAATTCACAATAAATTAGTTACAACAAATTGTGTGGTGTATTTTGAAAAAGACTTTTTCCAGTATTCCTAGAACACATTTCAGCATTCACACCTTTATGAGGAATTGTTTTAAACACTGATCATAAGGCAATTACTCCCAATCTTTGTAAAAGTGTTATCCTTTTTTGACATGTTTACTCTTCTCCTAAAAAATGTCATCACTTATACTGTTAATTGGTAGATATTTTACAGTTACTATGAAGATTTTCTTTTCTTTTTTTTTTTTTTTTTAAGATTTTCATTTTGGTCTTCTAGATATTTCAATGTGGGGTACATCAAAATGACATACTAATTCTCAACATCTAAATACATCTATTCATGAGAGTTAGACATTGTGGGACACCATTGTGTCTTGCATTCCACGACACTGTCACTGAGCAACACCCAGTTTACACATTATTAGGTACAGCCCAGTCCTTGGTGCACATAGTCACTTAGGAAACACTGCTCTGATATTTTCTAGGTGCCAAATACTGGCCCATGCACTTTGCAATCTGAATTCATTTTTAAAAAATTAAGTAGAGGGGTGTCTGGCTGGCTCAGTCGGTACAGCATGCAACTGTTAATCTCAGGGTTGTGAGTTCAAGCTGCACACTGAGCACAGAGTTTACTTTAAAAAATTAGACAGGTATAAATATGTGCATATAATACAAAATATGGATTCATTAAAATCATCGTGCATCCATCGTGCTTTGGGTTCCTGGTAGGCTGTGATGATCTCAAATGACATTCCTCAAAGGACTGGTTTAAATCTGTCTGTTTAGCCAGCCAGCAACCGTTCTCCTCTATCAGCCACTTTAATAAGGACTGGTATCATCATTCCATACAACCACCTTCTTATCTGTGAAGCATCCAATTTCTGTACTCAGTGATCATCCAAACGTATCTTTCTCAATTTAGCTCAACATTGTAAAGCTCAATAGACAAAACAACAGGTTTTAATCCCCTAATATAAGAACACGGATTAACATCAATATTTGAAACTCTTATTACTGTTCAAATCATAAATAATCTTAGAAATAGAACACTAGTTCTCCCAAATGCTTTGGGTGAAGCTTAGATTTAGAACACCCATGAAATTCCATGTATTTATGGAATAAAGGAGTAGAGCTAAGGGTAGGTTATGCTATGACATGGTATCTATCTTCATTACTATATTATTGAATATAGTGGAAGTATATAGGAGTGACACAAAAATCATTTCTTTAGATTAACTCTTCCTGAATATTTGTGTGTATAGTTTTATTTTCCTACTTAGATACTCAGAGAATTATGACAAAACCCGTGTGTATGCTAAAATCAACTACAACTTTAATCCATAGTTTACTTTCCTCATGTGCAAATCTCAACTAACTTTAAGATGCTTATGAAATATAAAGTCACAATAGGCCAAGCCGGAAGACTGTAAAGGTCTATGTCTTTCCCTTGTATAGGGAGGGTAAATGTGAGGATAGACTGGGCATCAAAACCATTGATATAGATGGAGGACCATCAGCTTTGGGGCTGAAACAAAGAGAATGTGTCTCCTTTGTCAAAAATATGAAGACACTTCCACAGCATAGTGATGGCAGGACCAGATTACTTTCAGCACCAACTACTTTCTCTGAGTTCTTGCTCTGGGAAAGCACCCAGAGTAAGCTAATGGTCATACTCTGCAAGTCCCCCTGCTAGTGGGTAGTCACAGAAAACCACAAAGAGGCACTGGGTGCCTTTAGGGCAAGAGCCTTAGCCAGGACTTCTGTATCTCTTGGAGATGCCAACATCACTCTCTGTGCATGGGTTTTGTTTGTATGTTTACCACTTGCTTACATTGCAGCACAGTAAGAAACCCTGGGCTCATCTTGCATATTTTCTGCCACTCTCCTAGAATCGACCTTTTCTCCAGAAATCCTTGGTCCCTCTCTCTAGAGAAGAGTGTTAGAAACCAAGATATGGGTATTAGTGCTACGGTGCTCCCTACACTGGTATTTCATTGCTTGTGAGACCTCTCAGCCGACAGAGCAAACTGTGTGTGCTCTGTATTTGCACGTAGCTGTGAATCCTCTGTAGCCCTATTAAGTTAAACATAAATATCTACTGAGGATCCCAACTCTAATCCATGACCACATGGATCATTGACATTGCCCCCTGGGCTTATCATGAACTCCCACTCCAAAAGTGATGAACTTGGTTCTCTGCACCCACAAAACATATACATAATTATTCATTTCCAGTATACACATTTACCCCCAAGTGTACACATGTTTCCAGTATAAATATACCCAGCATATTGGCTCTACAATCATTCATCTGTAACCCCGTGAGTTGCAACTTTGTCAAGTAGAGGACAGTCCTGATTCCCCGACTTTTGAAATTACTTTTTTTTTTTTATCCTTTCACATACATCAAGGCTAGTCTTCTCCCTTAAAGTTCTGTGTTATATAAGTTCTGATAAATGCTTAATATTTTGGATCATAATTACACTATCACACAGAAAATTCCACCATCACAAAATATTTCCCTGTGTCTCACCTAAGCCACCCTGCTTGCTTCATCAAACAAAGAGTAAGCATTGAGGCTTTCCATCTCTATGGCTGTGTGTTCTCTGGAGTGTTCTACAAGCTAATAGTATATATCATCACACAGTTTGTGTAACCATAGAGTAAATGATGTGTAATCATACCGTAAACTTTCTGGCCAATTTCTTTCACCTACTATGCATTCAAGATTCATCAAGGTCTTTTCATGGATTGCTAATTCATTTATTTTCATTGCAGTATAATATCCTGGTATAAATATATGACAGTTATTTATCCATAAACCTATTGAAGGACAGCTCGCTTGCTTCCACTTTGGGGCAAGTATGAATAAAGCCAGTATGCACATATTTGTGTAGGTTTTTTATGGACAAGGCTTAAATCAGTTAATTATCTAAAGCCATGATTGCTGGATTATATAAGACAGTCTTTGTTTGGTTGGTATTTTGTTTTTAGATTTATTTATTTATTTGAGAGAGAGAGAGAGAGAGAGAGAGAGAGAGAGAGAATGCACAAGTGGGGAGTGCACAGAGGGAGAGAATCCTCAAGCAGACTCCCAGCTGAGCACAGAGCCCAAAGCAGGGCTTGATCCCACAGCCCATGAGATTGTGCCCTGAGCCGAAACCAACAGTTGGGCGATGCTTAAACTGATGAGCCATCCAGGGTCCCCAAGACAGTCTTTAGTTTTGAAAGAAATTGCTCTACTGGCTTTCATTTTTTTTTTAATTTTTATTTATTTTTTTAAATTTATTTTTTAATAAATTAATTTTTTATTGGTGTTCAATTTACCAACATACAGAATAACACCCAGTGCTCATCCTGTCAAGTGTCCCCCTCAGTGCCCGTCACCCATTCACCCCCACCTCCCCCCCTCCTCCCCTTCCACCACCCCTAGTTCTTTTCCCAGAGTTAGGAGTCTTCATGTTCTGTCTCCCTTTCTGATATTTCCCACACATTTCCTCTCCCTTCCCTTACATTCCCTTCCACTATTATTTATATTCCCCAAATGAATGAGAACATACACTGTTTGTCCTTCTCCGATTGACTCACTTCACTCAGCATAATACCCTCTAGTTCCATCCATGTTGAAGCAAATGGTGGGTATTTGTTGTTTCTAATGGCTGAGGAATATTCCATTGTATACATAGACCACATCTTCTTTATCCATCATCTGTCGATGGACACCGAGGCTCCTTCCACAGTTTGGCTATTGTGGCCATTGCTGCTAGAAACATCAGGGTGCAGGTGTCCCGGCGTTTCATTGCATCTGAATCTTTGGGGAAAATCCCCAACAGTGCAATTGCTGGGTCGTAGGGCAGGTCTATTTTTAACTCTTTCAGGAACCTCCACACAGTTTTCCAGAGTGGCTGCACCAGTTCACATTCCCACCAACAGTGTAAGAGGGTTCCCCTTTCTCCGCATCCTCTCCAACATTTGTGGTTTCCTGCCTTGTCAATTTTCCCTGTTCTCACTGGTGTGAGGTGGTATCTCATTGTGGTTTTGATTTGTATTTCCCTGATGGCAAGTGATGCTGAGCATTTCCTCATGTGCTTGTTGGCCTTGTCCATGTCTTCCTCTGTGAGATTTCTCTTCATGTCTTTTGCCCATTTCATGATTGGATTGTTTGTTTCTTTGGTGTTGAGTTTAATGAGTTCTTTATAGATCTTGGAAACTAGCCCTTTATCTGATATGTCATTTGCAAATATCTTCTCCCATTCTGCAGGTTGTCTTGTAGTTTTGTTGACTGTATCCTTTGCTGTGCAAAAGCTTCTTATCTTGATGAAGTCTCAATAGTTCATTTTTGCTTTTGTTTCTTTTGCCTTCGTGGATGTATCTTGCAAGAAGGTACTGTGGCCAAATTAAAAAAGGGTGTTGCCTGTGTTCTCCTCGAGGATTTTGATGGAATCTTGTCTCACATTTAGATCTTTCATCCATTTTGAGTTTATCTTTGTGTATGGTGCAAGAGAGTGGCCTAGTTTCATTCTTCTGCATGTGGATGTCCAGTGTTCCCAGCACCATTTATTGAAGAGACTGTCTTTCTTCCAATGGATAGTCTTTCCTCCTTTATCGAATATTAGTTGACCATAAAGTTCAGGGTCCACTTCTGGGTTCTCTATTCTGTTCCATTGATCTATGTGTCTGTTTTTGTGCCAGTACCACACTGTCTTGATGATCACAGCTTTGTAGTATAACCTGAAATCTGGCATTGTGATGCCCCCAGCTATGGTTTTCTTTTTTAAAATTCCCCTGGATGTTCAGAGTCTTTTCGGATTCCACACAAATCTTAAAATAATTTGTTCTAACTCTCTGAAGAAAGTCCATGGTATTTTGATAGGGATTGCATTAAACGTGTAAATTGCCCTGGGTAACATTGACATTTTCACAATATTAATTCTGCCAATCCATGAGCATGGAAATTTTTTCCATCTCTTTGTGTCTTCCTCAATTTCTTTCAGAAGTGTTCTATAGTTTTTAGGGTATAGATCCTTAACCTCTTTGGTTAGGTTTATTCCTAGGTATCTTTTGCTTTTGGGTGCAATTGTCAATGGGATTGACTCCTTAATTTCTCTTTCTTCAGTCTCATTGTTAGTGTATAGAAATGCCACTGATTTCTGGGCATTGATTTTGTATCCTGCCACGCTACCAAATTGCTGTATGAGTTCTAGCAATCTTGGGGTGGAGGCTTTTGGGTTTTCTATGTAGAGTATCATGTCATCGGCGAAAAGGGAGAGTTTGACTTTTTCTTTGCCAATTTGAATGCCTTTAATGTCTTGTTGTTGTCTGATTGCTGAGGCGAGGACTTCCAGAACTATGTTGAACAGCAGTGGTGAGAGTGGACATCCCTGTCTTGTTCCTGATCTTAGGGGAAAGGCTCCCAGTGCTTCCCCATTGAGAATGATATTTGCTGTGGGCTTTTCATAGATGGCTTTTAAGATGTCGAAGAAAGTTCCCTCTATCCCTACACTCTGAAGATACTAGCCAATAGGATCCAACAACACATTAAGAAAATTATTCATCATGACCAAGTAGGATTTATCCCCGGGACACAAGGGTGATTCAACACTCGTAAAACAATCAGTGTGATTCATCATATCAGCAAGAGAAAAACCAAGAACCATATCATATGATCCTCTCATTAGATGCAGAGAAAGCATTTGACAAAATACATCATCCATTCCTGATCAAAACTCTTCAACTGGCTTTCAAATTGTTTTTATAAATTGGTCTTCCCACCAGTGAGGAATGAGAATTGCTGCTGTTCCACGTCCTTGTTAGTATTAAAAAAGGAAAATAAGGACCCGGGTGGCTCAGCAATCGAGCAACTGCCTTTGGTTCAGGTTGTGATCCTGGGGTCCTGGGATCGAGTCCCTCATCAGGGAGCCTGCTTCTCCCTCTGCCTGTGTCTCTGCCTCTCTGTGTGTCTCTCATGAATAAATAAATAAATAGATGGATAAATAAATAATTAATTAATAAAATCTTTTAAAAAAGAAAATAACCATTCTAATGGGTGCATAATTATATATAATCATTGTTTTAATTAGCAATTCTATACTAACAAATGATATTGAGCATCTTTTCAGATATATCTGTATGTATATCTTTTTTGGTGAATGGTTTCCTTAGATCTTTTGCCCATTTTGTAAACTGGGTTCTTTATTTTCTTGTACTTGAGATAAGAGCTCATGAAATTTTAGACACGGTTCTTTTTTAAGATACATATTTTTATTTTTTATTTTTTAAGATACATATTTTTAAAATAAATTCTTTTATGTGGCTCATCTTTTGATTCTCATCAACATTTTTTGCAGAGCAGATGTTTTTAATTTTAACGAAGCACAAATTATCAATATTTTATTTGTGGATTTTGTTTATGGTATTTTTTTTGACATCTCATCGCCAAAAACAAGGTCATGTAGGTTTTTCCCTAGGCTTTCTTCAAATTCTATAGCATTGCATGACATTGCTATGACATTGAGATCTATGTTCCATCCTGAATTAATATTTTTGCAGAGTGATGAATCAGTGTCTAGGTCAATGTTTTGCTCGTATACATCCAATTGTTCTAGTGCCATTTGTAGCAAACACCATCCTTTCTCCTTTGCTCATTAGACTATATTTGTATGATTCATTTCTTTCTCCGTTCTGTTCTGTTGTTGATCTTCACATGGATTCTTTAACCAATGCCCTGCTGTCTTGATCATGTAGCTTTATACTAAATCTTAAAGTGGGGATATTGCCAGCCTTCCAATTTTCTTCTTCGGCATTGAACAGACTATTCTGGATCTTTCTCTTTCCGTATAAACTTTAGAATTTGTTGATATTCACAACATAGCTTGCTGGGGTTTTGATCAGGAATGCTTTGAGCCTATAGATCAAATTGGGGAGAAATATTATCTTAACAATACTGATTCTTCCAAGACATGAACACAAAATAATCTCTCTATTTATTTAGATCTTCTTGATTTCTTTCTTCAGAGTTTTGCATTTTTTTGCATATATATTACTGACCACATTTGGATTAACATATACCTAAGTATTTATTTGTTGTGCTAATGTAAACGTCATTGTATTTTAATTTCAATCAACTTTATTTTTTTATTTTTTTTAATTAATTTTTATTGGTGTTCAATTTACCAACATACAGAAAAACACCCAGTGCTCATCCCGTCAAGTGTCCACCTCAGCGCCCCTCACCCATTCCCCTCCAACACCCGCCCTCCTCCCCTTCCACCACCCCTAGTTCGTTTCCCCAAGTTAGGAGTCTTTATGTTCTGTCTCCCTTCCTGATATTTCCCAACATTTCTTTTCCCTTCCTTTATATTCCCTTTCACTATTATTTATATTCCCCAAATGAATGAGAACATACACTGTTTGTCCTTCTCCGATTGACTTATTTCACTCAGCATAATACCCTCAATCGACTTTAAATCAATTGACTTTTATACGTTAATCTGGTATCTTATCTGCTCCATTGCTTTAATTTCTTCCTATTTCCAGGATTCCCTTGTTGTTACTGTTTCATTGGGATTTTCCACAAACACAGTATCATGTCACCTGCAAAGAAAATTTCATTTTTTTCTTCACAGTCTATATCTTACATTTGACTTTATTGTCTCCTTGCACTAGCTAGTTCTTCCTATACAGTGTTGAAAAGGAAGAGCTAGAGACAGTAACATTGCTCTTGATCTTAGGTGGATAATATCCAGGCTCTTACCATATGTTAGCTGTCAGGTTTTTTTAAGACTACTTTTTTTAGACAACTTTCAGGTTCACCACAAATTGAGGTGAAGCTATAGAGGTTTCTCATATATTCCAGCCTCCCTCAAACAGTCTCTCCCACTATCAACATCCCTGCCAGATGGTGCTTTTGCTACGAGTGATGAACCTACATGGATTCAAACATCATGTTTGTAGTTTCCACCACAAGTCATTCTTGATGTTGTAAATTCTATGGCTTGGAGGAATGGGTAATGACACGTGGCCATCTTTATGGCATCATACACAATATTTTTGGTTGTCAAAATCCTTAGTGCTCCACCTATTCATTACTTCCTCCCCCCACAGCCCTTGCAACCACTGATTTTTTACTGTCTCCATGGCTTTGACTTTTCCAGAATATTATATAGTTAAAAAAATCATTCAGCCTGTTAACTTTTTCAAATTAGTTGCTTTCATTTAGCAATATTCATTTCAAGTTCCTCCATGTCTTTTCATGACTTGGTAGCTCATTTACTTTTAATGTTGAGTAATATTCCATTGTCTGGATAGACTCCAGTTTATTAATCTATTCAACTACTCAAATATAACTTAATTGCTCCCAAGTTTGGGCAATTATGAATAAAGCTGCCATAAAAACACATGTATAGGTTTTGTCTGGCCATAAATTTTCAATTCCTTTGGGTGAAATCCAAAGGACGTGACTGCTGGACTATATATTAAGGGTGTGTTTAGTTTTGTAGAGAACTGACAAACTGTCCTCCAAGGTGGCTGCGCCATTTTGCATTCCTACCAGCAATCGTAGGATTTCCTGTTGCTCTATATCCTCACTAGCATTCGGTGTTGTCAGTGTTCTGGATTTTGGCCACTCTGATACGTGTGTAATGATATATGATTGTTGTTTTAATTTGCATTTCTCTGATGACGTACAATGTGAAGCACCTTTTAATAGGCTTGTTTGCCATCTGTGCATCTTCCTTGGTGCAGTGTCTTTTCAGGTCTTTGGCCTGGGTTGTTTGTTTTCTTATTGTTGAGTTTTAAAAGCTCTTTTCTATTTTGGAAAACAATCCTTTATCAGATGTGTTTTCTGCAAATGTTTTCTGTTAGTCTGGGGCTTGCCTTCTCATTCTCTTGACAATTTTTTTTCACAGTTTAGAAGTTTTTAATTTTAATGAAGTCCACCTTATCAATTATTTCTTTCAAGGATTATGTTTTTGCCTTTGCATCTAAAATATCATGACTAAACCAGAGGTCATCTAGGTTTTCTCCTGTGCTGTTTCCTAAGAGTTTTATACTTCTGTTTTTGGAGTTAAATCTATGATCCACTTTAAGTACACTTTTGTGAAGGGTTTGAGGTCTATGTTTAGATTTATTTTATTTTGTTTTTCCATGTGGATACATGCCAGCACCAATTATTTGAAAGATTACCTTTGTTTCTTGGTCAAAGATGAATTAACAATATTTATGTGGGTCTATTTATAGGCTCTCTATTCTGTTCCATTGATCTATTTGTTTTTTTCTTTTCCCCATACCATTCTGTCTTATTTACTGTAGTTTTATACTAAGTTATATGTATATTGTTTCAGATTTGTACCTACCTACATATTTTAATTTTTGTTGTGGTAATATAAATGGCATTATGTTTTTAATTCAAAAAATTTTGAGTTCTACTTGTTTGTTGCTGGTATGTAAGGAAACAATTGACCTCTATATATTAACTTTGTGCCTTGAAACTTTGCTATAATCACTTATTAGTTCTAAGAGGATGTGGGTGTTTTTGTAGATGTCTTCTATTAAATTGAGGATCTAGTCCTAATTTGCTGAGGTTTAATAGCTCTACCTTTTAAGAATACCTTACAGACAATTTTTTTTTAAAGATAGTCAGTGTCTGATTTCCATGTATATATCTTATTTTAAAAACCACTTTAGTAACACTAGTAACAATATTATAGCACAATCTAAACATTTATTGAGTATTAGCCCAAATGTTGTGCTATTTTTGCAAAGATAATCTTTTAATTCCTAAAACAGCCCCATGAGACAAAAGATATAATAAAGGTATCAGATGGAGATATTTTTTCAGATTAAACAAGGAAATGAATGATATTTACAGAAGTGCCTGAGACATATGTAATACCCAGTAAATATTAGCTGTGATTCATAATGAATTGGATGGCTGTGTGGCTAGTTTTGCTTTAGGTGACTGACATGTTAACAGTCAGATTTAGAGTTCCGGTGTGATTGTGGGAATGGAGGTTAAGGTGCTCTTTCAGCTATAAGTACAAAGACAGCAACGTTCAGTGGGTTATACACTTCTGCCACTTTTACCTTGACCACTAATAAAATGTGGGATCTCAAGTGCAGTAACAGCACTTCCTAGTGTGCAAATGGCTTCAAATCTTATCTGCCCGACTTGCATCAATGCCACTGGACATAAAGTGGTTTTACTCTAACAATTCTGAGTTCTCCATTGCTGAACTGTCGGTACATGTTATGGTTTTGTAGAGATCGTGAATGTATTTTCTGTGTCTTAACCCAGAGACTTTTCCAAATGCTGAGCCCCACAGGAATGACCAGAAGAGTCTTAGGAGGTTGAGAAGACAGGAAGTTGCAAGGATCCATAGATTCAGAGAGCATTCCCACACCAGGAAGAAAGACTGTTTCCATTGAAATGAATTACCTAGTGTCTCCTAAACTATTTACGGAACGCCTAGCAGGGACTGGAATCAGGACCCTGAGCCTGAAAACATAGGTTTGCACAGGCCCGATGAAAGGAGAAGGGAGTGGTGATGCACACCATAGAAAGCCCCACTGGGATCACGATAGCGTGCCCTCCTCCAGTGAGGCCGAAGCATCCTCATCCTTCAGTGGTGCTGACAAAGAGACAAGGCCTGGTCCATGAAGAAGGAAATCTGGAAATAGCTACTTTTGTCCTACTAACAGGTATTAGATAGACTACACTCTTTTGTTGTTTTGTACACATGCAAGGAGAATAAACCATATGTGATCCTAATTACAAAAGATGTAAGTTCAATCTTTTCCAACAGCCTCTTTTCCCTGCATGACGCCCAGATCCCCACAGTCAGGTGCCACGTGCCCGTGCAAGTCAGAAAGCTCCGCTAAATCCCACTTCCACCACACTCAAGCTCCTGGGTAGCAAAACTAGCTTAAAATGAAAGGCTGAAGGGCACTTCCTTTATTCTCCTTATTGTGGATCCAAACAATGTCTTGGGAGAACTCTGACACTCAAAATCTGTGCCCTGTGTGTTGCATGATCCCAAGCTAGTGCAATCCTACTCATAGAGACACACAATTCCCATGGGGGCGCATCGGTGTGGCCACTGTGACAAGCCCCTTTGACGCCGCTTAACTTCCAGGACGTTGGCAGAAGGCAATCTCAGAAGTCGCCCCAGACCATGAGTTCCCATTAGGAAAGATAATGTGCAGCATTTTTACATAAATAGGAGAAGAATTTGCTTCCAGAGCTGGAGATGGAGGAAAAGCATTGCCTGCTCTGGCTGTGCCGGCCCCGCAGACAGAAGTGAAGGCCCCGGGAGTGGGGACCCTGGGGACCCTGCCTCCACCTGGGGAGGATGGCTGGAGGCCCATCGCCGTCTCTGCTGTGCCGAGGACTCCGGCAGCCACCTCCTGCGGCCCGAGGCCATGGGCTCGTTCGCGGGGTCACCTCCCCGGGGGACAGCACGTCCAGCCTTAGGCTCCCCCGCTGGGATTCATCTCTATGCTTTTATTAGAGGCATAAGGTAGGAACGAGTTGAGGTCAGGAGCAAAGGTGGGGGAGACGCAGGTGCTCGGAGTTTCGTGCGGCGGTGAAGGAAGCTTTGAGGCAGCCTCCGATGTCACACAGTCCAGAACAGCCCAGGCTGGCTCATTGTCACCGTGGCCCCCCAGAAGCGTCTGTGGGCCACCAGTGCTCGACCCGCCGTCCCTGTAAGGGCTGCGCGGCTGCCACACACGCGAGCAGACACAGCCCGGCTCCTTGGACGGCGTGGGGCCCAGAACGAGGGAGTCCGTGGTCCATG
This sequence comes from Vulpes lagopus, assembly GCF_018345385.1. Classification (NCBI taxonomy): domain Eukaryota; kingdom Metazoa; phylum Chordata; class Mammalia; order Carnivora; family Canidae; genus Vulpes; species Vulpes lagopus. The sequence continues at coordinate 711,806 of NC_054827.1, forward strand.
ATCCATCCCGTGTGCATGACTTGCGTGGACTGTCCCAGCAGCGTCCGGCGGCGGTGCGGCCCCGATGTCCTGCAGCAGCGTGTCTCCTACGATGGAAGACTCTGTAAGGACAGTTTTTGACAAATACAAACATTTTTTCATGGGCTGTGTTTGCCTTTGGATACATTATTTAAATTATGCCGCATTAGCATTTTATCCCGAATTACAAGCTGTGCCGTGAATATATCACTGGTCTTAAATTAAAGCCATCTCGGGCTGGGCTTCCGTTTGCTCATCGGCTAATAAAAAGCAAAGACATGTAGCCGATGTCTTTATAAGGTCATTGTAGCTAGAAACAGGCCTAGAGCTGTGGGAGCTTTTCCAACCTGCATTAGCAGAAAGTCCTGTGCAGCCCAGGGGCCGGCACCCAACTCACTCTTGCCGCCGTGTTAGGGAGTCGCTGGGTGCAGCAGGCCTGAGGCCTTACACGCTAACGGGGCTGCAGCTGGGGCAGCCAGGGCCCTGCGCACCTGTAGCCTCGGGTACAGAATTGCTTCTCCCAGCCTATTCCTTGCTATTTATGTAATTATCTCACAGAAAATCAAATATAAATATTTATGTGTGTCATGTTGGATAATGTCTAACAACACCCGCGTGATCGCATTATTACTAGGTAGTTTTTAGCTGTCATCGAGCAAGATGCATGAGATGAAATCGTAAAGCAGCTTTATTTTTCTTTCTTACTGTCTCCCTAAGATGGTTCTGGGAAATTCGATTCTGTGATGGTTCTGATCATTTCCGGGTAGTCAGTCAATATCTGCTCAGGTCTTTAATGTGCCCGGGGCAGCATGATGATGGAGAATCAGTGCTGGGCGGTGGGCCCGCTGGTACCCATCCCACCCTCGGGGCTGCGGGGACAGGTGAGGCAGCAGGGCTGGTGGCCCCACCGTGGGCTCTGCGGCCTCCCTTCCCGGGCAGCCTTCTCTCCGCAGACGCGGTGCAAGGCTCACACTGTCCCTCCGGCTCTCCTTCCTGCCCCACCAGGCCCTGGGCCATCGGGAGGCTCCCAGGTAGCAGAGCATCTTCGGGGCCTCATCAGAGCACACAGCCCACACCACTCAGCGGCCTGGCTGTTGCCGACTGGCCCCCTCGGGGGGTCGCTCTCCGAGACAGGTGAGGCCGCTCCTCTTCGGGAGGGGACATGAGACCGTCATTTTGCATCAGTGCTAATTCATGGTCTCATCCTCCGACACTGCGGGGCCTTCAACACGGGCGAGAGGGGAGGCCGGAGAGCAGTTCACATCTCCACAGACAGTGCATGGGGGTCTCAGCACATCGAAGCTAAAACACTCACCTCTAACATCCTGTTATATATAATGAAGGCAAGTAATTTTTGAGCATAGAGGGACAAAGTAGCTCAGTTCCCTGAATTACGGTAAATATCTCTTAACTATAGATAGTTGAGTTGGGAAGAAAAAAGACAAGACTAATGGTCCATTGAGCTGTTTCTGAGAGATGTTTAACAACTAAATGAGAGAAATAAAATTAGTATTTACCCACACTGCGTTGTTATGATGGAGTAGAACTCAGAATCACTGATTCTTTCTCTAAAATATCAATTGTCAAAAAATAAAATAAAATAAAATCTCAATTGTCAATTTTTTTAATATATTTTTTAATTTTATTTATTTATGATAGTCACAGAGAGAAAGAGAGAGAGGCAGAGACACAGGCAGAGGGAGAAGCAGGCTCCATGCGCCGGGAGCCTGATGTGGGATTCGATCTCGGGTCTCCAGGATTGCGCCCTGGGCCAAAGGCAGGCGCCAAACCGCTGCGCCACCCAGGGATCCCTCAATTGTCAAGTTTTTAAATCTCCTAATATTGAAGTAAGCTTGAGAGATACAGAAATTTATCTATATATCTGGATGTAAATACGTGTGTATGTACCTACTAGATCTGCAAATATATATATATATATCTGAATATATATGTCTGTATATATGTATATCTCAGTACACATACCTCCATTTCTGTCTGCACGCATTTATATGTACATATATCAGGTATCTATTTATCTACACAGCTATCTCTCAGATATCTATGAGTGGATATGTTGCTAAGCTATAGGTTGAGAACCACAGACAAATCAAAATATCAGTTGAGAAGGGAGGTACGTGTTCACGTAGAGGAACCTACGACATGCCCATGGCCGTGTCGGCATGAGACACCTGGAGAAAATCTTGCTTCCGTGGTCTTGGCACCTGATCATGTCTGCAGCCCCTTGAACTCTGAGCTGCCATCCAGATGGAGGTGACAGGAAGTAGACAGTTCTCCACCTACATTTAAAAACAGAGCTACTGCCATCCGTGGGCAAAAATGTATAATTGTATTTCCTGTAGGTCACACTGATGTCAGCAATATGGTAGAAACGCATTCTTATGAATTAGTACAAGTCACAAATAGGCCAATAGGAACAGAGGCAAACAAAACCAACGGGAAACACCATAAAGAGAAGCCCAAGTGACAAATGAGTAAACACACACTTAAGGCAAAATTAGGGAAAGAGCCTATCGAGGTGGAAAAAATGGTGTCTGAAAGGTTCAAGTTTTGAAAAAGAATGAAAGCACCCAGAAGAAATATTATATATTGCAGTAGGAGAATAAATAAATATAATTGCAATTGTGATTTTGGTGTGACTCAGGAATTCTATACTTTTGTGCCAAGGAGTATTAAATGTGTAATAAAACATATTTTTCAGGCATAAACACACATTGTAATTATCATATAAAAACATGCATGAGGTTGATAAATACCAAATCCAGAAAAAAATTAGCTTTGAGAAAGGGTGATGTATAAGTGATAAAAGAATCACAAAGAGCTGCAATAGTTTTCTAGATTCCGGATCCTTCCTTTCTTTCTTTCTTTCTTTCTTTCTTTCTTTCTTTCTTTCTTTTCTTTGTTTCTTTCTTTTTCTTCTTCTTCTTCTTCTTCTTCTTCTTCTTCTTCTTCTTTTTCTTTCTTTCTTTCTTCTTTCTTTCTCTTTCTTTTTTCTTTCTTTTTCTTTCTTTCTTCTTTTTTTTTTTCAGATTTTATTTATTTATTAATGAGGGACATAGAGACAGAGAGAGAGAGAAAGAGAGAGAGAGAGAGGCAGAGACCCAGGCAGAGGGAGAAGCAGGCTCCATGCAGGGAGCCCGATGAAGGACTCGATCCCAGGACCCCAGGATCACGCCCTGGGCAGAAGGCAGATGCTCAACCCCTGAGCCCCCCAGGTGCCCCTGGATCCTTTTTAAATGAAAAGGATGCAGAAGAAGGACGTGGAAGAAGTCTCAGCAGAGCAAGAGACAGAGAACAAAGGCATTACAGGATATCTCGTTAGAATACATCCCATATTAAATTATTTTAAATTACATGTGATAAAGACATGGCAATACATATGTGTTCATTGTAATTTCTGGGGATTTTATTTTTTATTTTTTATTTTTTTAGATTTATTTATTTATTTATTTATTTATTTATTTATTTATTTATGAGAGAGAGAGAGAGAGAGAGAGAGAGAGAGAGAGGCAGAGACACAGGGAGAGGGAGAAGCAGGCTCCTTGCTAGGAGCCAGACATGAGACTCTATTCCGGGACTCCAGGATGGTGCCCTGGGCCAAAGGCCGGCCCTAAACTGCTGAGCCACCCAGGGATTCCCTATTTCTGGGGATTTAAAATTTTAAAATTCCACAATATTTTTTTAAAAAGCTTTAATTTGTGTCAGATAGATTTATGGTTACATGCGTAAATAAGACCCTCTGCCTTTGGCTTCAAACTACAGATATTGCACACGTCCAATATGTTAATCCTGCAAAGAGAAGGTGGTCTTTTGCTCTACTGGTCAACCTCAAGGACACTGGCTTCACTAATTCTTTGTCATGTGTCTCATACTCCCTTTTGTTATTAATAAAATATAAAAGGGAATTCCCTTTCCATAAATACCTGTCTCTAATTTTTCTAACATATAACCTGCTCTAAATCAAGAGCATATGCCTGTTTTCTGTGGTCTGGAATTACATACAAAAAGAACAATCACCCTGCTCCTTACCCACTCCTCTATCGATGGGCATTTACGTTGCTTCCATATGAAATAATGCTGCAATAACCTAGGGCTGCGGACATCTTTTTGAAATAGTTTTTTCATTTTCTTTTTAAAAAAGTTTCCATTTTAATTCCAGTTAGCACATAGCGTTACATTAATACATATATTTTTTTAGATTTTTATTTATTTATGATGGTCACACAGAGAGAGAGAGAGGGGCAGAGACACAGGCAGAGGGAGAAGCAGGCTCCATGCACCAGGAGCCCGATGTGGGATTTGATCCCGGGTCTCCAGGATCGCGCCCTGGGCCAAAGGCAGGCGCCAAACTGCTGCGCCACCCAGGGATCCCCATAACGTTACATTAGTTCCAGGTGTACGATGCCGTTCTTCAGCAAGTGTTTTCATTTTCTTTGGGTGTTTTCATTTTCTTTGTGTAATTGCCCAATGGCGGGATTACTAGATTTTAAGGTCATTCTTTTTTTTAACTTCTTGAGGAAGCTCCACACTGTTCTCCACACCAGCCTGCATTCCCACCAACAGTGCACGAGGGCAACCCTTTCTCCAAATCCTTGCCAATACCTGCTATTTCTTGTCTTTTTGATGATGGACATTCTGACAGGTGTAACGTGATCTTTCATTGTGTTTTGATTTGCATTTCCCTGAAGATGAGTGATTTTGAATATCTTTTCATGTGTCTGTTGGCCATCTATAATCTCCTTTGGAGAAATACCTACTTCAAATCTTTAACCAAAAAACCCTCAAAATGAGCAGCACAACATAAAATCATAACTGAACTGAAAGAAAGGCTGACATGAACAAAGTAAGAATGTAAGATCTATCAGGATTTAACTCCTCTATAGAAAAAAAAGAAGCTAATTTGTCCCCTTAGGTACCTTTGAACTTTGTGGTTTTACTATATAACTGATGGCATGAGGCCCCCAAATAAGTACAACGCCGTTCCTTGGCCCACCTGTTCTTCCTCCTAACTGCACAGTTTCTGTAAGTCGCAGTCTGACACCCTCCTAACCACCTGTAACTTCCTCCGGCCCCCACTCCACCCACGGACACCACATCATGCAGCCAAGCCAGTCTTCCCTCCCCCTCCTGTGACTACAGCCCAGATCGAGGCCACTGAAGACCCAGAAGAGCTCAGTAGTCTTCGAATGGCTTTTCTCCAGGCTCTGAGGACTCAACTATTTCAGCCTATTACTTTCAAATCAATTTTCCTAAAACACATTATTATAACTGTTTCTCCTGTGACACATTATAGCCGCAAATCTATGAATGGTTCTCTATAAGCTCTACCATAAGAATGCCCTCCACGGTATTGTCCAATTCTTTTTTTTTAAATTAAATTTTAATTTCAGTACAGTTAACATGCAGAGTAGTGTTAGTTTCAGGTATATAGTTTAGTGACTCAACATTTCCATACATGACCCTCTGCTCATCACGACAAGTGTGCTCCTTCATCCCCATCACCTATGTCCCCCATCCACTCACTCTCCTCCGCTCTGGTGAGCATCAGTGTGTCCTCTATAGTAGAGTCTGTTTCTTCTTTTGCTGTTCTCTCTCTCTCTCTTTTTTCTTTGGTCGGTTCTTTTATTTTTTAAATTCTACATGAATGAAATCATATGGTATCTGTCTTTCTCATATCGTATTATTTCACTTAGCATAGCAGTCTCTAGCTCCATCCACATCCTTGCAAATGGGAAAATTTCATTCTCTATTGTGGCCTAATAATATTTCATTTCGTGTGTGTGTGTGTGTGTGTGTGTGTGTGTGTCACATCTTCTTTGTCCATTTATCCATTCATCAATAGATGGACTCTTGGGATCCTTCCATATTTTGGCTATTGTAAATAATGCTGCTATAAACATAATGGTGCATGTATCTCTTTGAACCAGTGTTTTTGTATTTCAAGGATAAATACCTAGTAATGCAATTGCTGGATCATAGGGTAGTTCCCTTTTCTTTTCTTTTTTCTTATCTTTTCTTTTCTTTTCTTTTTTTTCTTTTCTTTTTCTTTCTTTCTTTTTCTTTTCTTTTCTTTTCTTTTCTTTTTTCTTTTCTTTTCTTCTTTCTTTTCTTCTTTTCTTTTCTTTTCTTTTTTTTATTTTCTTTTCTTTTCTTCTTTTCTTTTCTTTTCTTTTCTTTTTTTTTTTCTGTAGTTCCCTTTTCAACCTTTTGAGGAACCTCCATACTGTTTTCCAGAGTGGTTGCACCAGTTTGCATTCCCACCAACAGTGCAACAGAGTTTCTATGTCTCCACATCCCCAGAAATACTTGTCTTTTGAGTTGATTTTAGCCATTCTGACAGATGTGAGGGGATATCTCACTGTAGTTTTGATTTGCATTCTCCTGATGATGAATGGTGTTGAGCATCTTCTCATGTGTCCGTTGGCCAGCTGTATGACTTCTTTGGAAAAATGTCTATTTATGTCTTCCACCCATTTTTAAATTGGATTATTTGTTTTCTGAGTGTTGAGCTTTATTAATTCTTTATATATTGTGGCCGCTAAGCCTATATTAGATATGTCATTTGCAAATATCTTCTCCCATCCAGTAGGTTCCCTTTTAGTGTCACTGATTGTTTTCTTTGCTCTCCAGGAGATTTTACCTTGATGTAGTTCCAGTCTTCCTCCAATTCCTGTTTCCAAGTTATCTTTCTCCTCCTCAGCAGATCACTCGCATCAAGACAAAGCATATGCGGTTTGCCTTCTCCCCAATATCATCTTGATTTAGCCAATCAGGACACACACACATACACACAAAATAATTGACTGTGCCTTTGGCCTGTAATTCCCCCACATGAGAAATATCTGGGGGTGATTTCTATCTGTATTCAAAACCTACTGAATCCATCTGCAAGGTCAGAATTCAAATATTGTCTCTTCGTGAAGCATTCATTGATCCACACATTTCCTAGTCAGAATTAACTATTCACTCATGTGTGGTCCCATGAGGATGTTCTTGCTATCTTGTTCAAACTCGGTAGTAAGTAATTTGTGTATCTGTTTTCTTGTTTACTAGATAAAGTATTGAGCAATAGCTCCTAGGTAAATATTATTGGATCAAATGATCCAATTTATTTATATGTAATAAAAGCTATTGTCCCAAGTACAAAAGCACATTTTGTGATATATTTGTAATTGTTTTGAAAAGACACAAAAAACAAAATAAAGCAGCTTTCTTTAATAATCTGCTTCTAGAGGAAGCTGGCTTTATATCCCCAAACCTACTGATTTCTGATTTTAATCAAATAGTAAAAAGAGAATTTTTTTCAAATATTTAATACTTCGAAATGAGATAAAATTATAACTTGTATTCATTTAGTAGTGGCTGAATTTCTCAGCCTGCGGGCTGATTTTCCGAACGCACCTTCTGTTTTGCCTAATTCATATTGTATAAGCACACAGTGATGAATATGCATTGTTTTTTAATGAGCACAGGATGGTCCCACAGAGTAACACTCATTCTTGCACTCCAAATGCTGGCATGCTTTTAAGACAGAGCACTTAATACATTCCAAACTTTGGTTCTACTCTCTTCCAAAAATAGCTTTAAAAATACCTTTACTGAAAGCATATCACATTGTCTATACGGGAGCATAAAAGCTGAGCGCCAATGGTACACTGCCACATTGTTGGTGGAATGTTGGAGAACATTCATGGTGAGGGGGTGCTTGCATCTGGGCTCTTTGCCTTGGCTACTGGGTAAACGATCTTTGCAATAAATCAATCTATGACCAGAAGATATGAATGCACGCTTTTTCCTCACTTCAAGAAGCAACATCCATTGATGGTCTGCAGCATCAGTGGGGACATTGGAGGACAGAAAATTCAGAGAAGGCAAGCCTGAAGCCCAGAGAAATTGCTACCAGAGGGGACAGTTTAGACAAGAGAGTTCTCTCCCTTGTGAAGTAAGGATGTGCTTTGTCTTGCAGGCACAGTCCCCTGGTGAAAAGGATTTTGTAGGGGAGTAGTGCTGTCATCAGATTTCCAGCCCCTACATGGGGAATGGTAATTTCGTGGCAAATTCTCCTACAGGTTTTTGCTTCTGGTGTTGTTTTTTAGGTGGGTTTTCCATGAGTTTCAGGTCCTTCCATCCTGGTGAAGGGATGGCAACTTGTCTTGGGAGCATTTCAAGTTAGAATTTAAACATGTCGGACTATTTCTTCAGGAGTCTGGGTTCACTATGGCTCCTACCTTCCAGTCTTTGGTTCACACTCTGTAGGTTGCATGCAGCATGAGTAAAGACTGATTTTTAGGTTCACAAACTGTGTTCAGCTGATGTATTTCCAAGGAACTTCTTTCAAAATAAAACACTTCTCAGGGTTAAAAATACATTTTTGCACAGCAGCAAAGAATAAGCAACAAATCTTCCTAAATTTCATTGCTGCTGCTGGCTTTAAAATTTGGACACATTTTTCTTTAGTTTATCATTCTGTCTTTTGAATATGACAATATTTTGGTCTTCAAGGTTTTCCTTTTTTGCTACTTGGGAAGTATGTAAAGTGCTGCCATAAGTTTTTTTTTTAAAGTATCTTTAAAATGTTAAATGCAGTTTTTACATAAGGATCTTACACTGTGGGCCTTATCAAAAAATAACTAAAGCATAATTCAATATTCTTTTCATGGTTGGCTGATATTTCAATTAGTTAGAGTTGATGTCTTCCTTCGTACAAGGCTTTTTGGTTTTTTGTTTGTTTTTGTTTTGCAGTAGTCAGTTGTAACATTAAGAATGAGCATACAGGGATCCCTGGGTGGCGCAGCGGTTTAGCGCCTGCCTTTGGCCCAGGGCGCGATCCTGGAGACCCGGGATCGAATCCCACGTCGGGCTCCCGGTGCATGGAGCCTGCTTCTCCCTCTGCCTGTGTCTCTGCTTCTCTCTCTCTCACTGTGTGCCTATCATAAATAAATAAAATTAAAAAAAAAAAAAAGAATGAGCATACAAATGTGGAAGATAACCTTTTCCTAAATTTAGTCTGAGCACCCAAGTCCCAGTTGTGGCTGTTTGTACTGTGAGCCCTTATCAGTCTCCAGGCCTGACACTGCAGATACTGATACTCTAATGATGGAATTTAAAAAATGGAATGTTTGGTATTGATGAGATGTTCAATATTAACACAACTAAAAGCAGTGAAGACAAATAAGTCATACACAGTTACAGGGTACAACGTGATGATGTGATATAGGTATATATTGTGATGTGATTACCACCATGAAGCTAATTAACACGTGCCCATCACCTCACTTCCTTAAGATGTTTTTTTTATGTGTGATGAGAATACTAACAATTGAGTCTCTTAGCAAGTGTCAAGTGCGCAATGCAATACTGTTGGCTAGAGCTTCCACTCTGTGTATTAGGTCTGATTAGACAGACAGACGTGTCAGCATCAGCCCACGCAGGCCGCAGAACACGGGGTATTAACAGAGATGAGGAGAGCACAGTCCACGATGAAGAGGTAAATGCATCAAGAAGACATAACAAGCCATTGTTTCTTTTAATATTTTTCAACCCCACCCTCTTTCTCCTCTCCTCCTGAGATGCTGATGAGAGATTTTGTTAAAATCCCACAGGTGCCAGGTCCCTGTTTATTTGTTGTTGTTTTTTCATCCTCTTTTCTATTCCTCACTATGGGTAATTTCTATTATTCTATCTCAAACTCTTGGCATGAACCTCTCAAGGCTGCTGTTGCTTCTGTTCTGTGGAGTTTCGATTATTATAATTCGCCTTTTAGGAATTTTGTTTGTTTCTCCTTTGTATCGTCTTGTTCGTGGCTGAGGCTTTCTACTTTTTCACTGAGGCTTTCTGGTGTTTTGTTCCCACATCCTTGTCGTGAGTGTTCAGGGAAGAAATGTCATGAAGGCGGACTTGAAATCCTTGTCAAGCACTTCTAACACCTGTCTTCCCAGTGTCAGCATCTGTTGCTTGGTTTTAGATTCTACGATTCGTGTCTGATACCAGGCCATTATGGGCACTGTGTTATGGGACTTTGAATCTTGTCTGTACATTCTGCTTTGGCTGATCTACTCTGATGCTGCCTCGTTCCGGCGAGGTGGGTGTCAGGTCCAGGTTCCACTCAGCCTCCAGGTACACCCAGGGTGAAGGCGGCGCTCACTATTTCAAACATGGGTGGATTTCAAGAAATAAAGAAATGTTGGGAAATATCAGGAAGGGAGACAGAACATAAAGACTCCTAACTCGGGGAAACGAACTAGGGGTGGTGGAAGGGGAGGAGGGCGGGTGTTGGAGGGGAATGGGTGACGGGCACTGAGGTGGACACTTGACGGGATGAGCACTGGGTGTTTTTCTGTATGTTGGTAAATTAAACACCAATAAAAGTTAATTTAAAAAAAAAAAAAACAAATGAAAAGTAAATCAAATAAATAAATAAATAAGCAAGCAAAAAAAAAAAAAAAAAAAGAAATGGAGAACTTTCCAACAACTTTTCTTTTTAATGATATAATTTATAGTTAAAAACTCTCTCATCAAAAACATTTTAAAAACTCTGCAGTAATGTGATTTTATTAATGCCTAGTCAATTATGAAGTAATACCAATTTAAAAAACTGGAAGGAGAAACTAATAAAAACTCTTTGTAAAACTAGGATTTCACTTCTAAACATACAGATAAAGTATTAGATGAAACCACTGCAATAGACCAATATTCTTATGAAAGTGGATTTGCCCATCTTTAAGAAAATATCAGTAAATTGGATCCTTAAATATAGGACAATGATAATGCATCATGTTTACCCCAATAATATAAGCTTTGACATTTCAGTAATGACATTTACCACTCACCGGTAGATTCTACAAACTTATTTAAGTAAAATATTATACTAATTCTCTGCAAATGGTTCCAAACAATAGAAACACAAGGAATAATTCCAAATTATTCTATGAGGTCAGTATTACTTAAATACAGAAAGCAGACAAAGATGTTACAAGAAAAGACAAATCTATCACCTGAACATATATATAAAAAAAATCTCAAGAAGATATTAACAGATTGAATTAAATGAAGAATAATAATAATTATAGATTAAAAAATATACATCAAACCCAAGTGAGATTTATCCAAAATATGTAAGGTTGGTACAATACTTGAAAATCAACTTATGTGATCTATCACATCAATAGGCTAAAGAAAAAAAATCATATGATTATATTAATAAAAGACTTTCAAAAAAATCCAGCACCCATTCATTATACCAAATACCTCTCAGCAACTCAGAATGAGAGAGACTTCCTTATTTGATAAAGAACACCTACATGAAACCTGAAACTAACCTCACACTTAATGGTGAGAAATTCGATTCTTTCCTGCTAAGGCCAGGAACAAGGCAAGATACCTGTCATCACAATTCTTATTCCACATCTTACTGTGAAGCTTAGCTAATGCAAAGAGACAAAAAAAGGAAGTAAACATACATGCATAAGAAGAAATAAAAGTGCTTTTGTTTACATATAATAAGATTGTCTATGTAGAAAGTTCCAAAGAATCAACAACAACAGAAACACCTGAAATTGGTAAGAAACTAAAGCAAGGTAAAAAGACAAAGGTAATAGACAAAGCCATTTGATTTCTTATATGAGAGCAATGAAAAATTGGAATATGAAACAAACGTAACACAGTTTACACTGGCACCAAAAAATGAGACAGTTAGGTATAAATCTAATAAAAAAATATGTACAATCTGAGGAAGACTAAAAAATTCTGATAAGAAGAAATCAAAGAAGATCTAACTAAATGGAGACATATTGCCCACATGCATGGGCATGTGGATAGAAGACTAACCATGACCAAGATGTCAATTATTCCTAAATTCATCTACAGATTTGGCGCAATTCCAATGAAAATCTGAGCAAATTAATTTGTGAATATTGACATACTGATTCTAAAACTTATAGGGAGAGCAAAAGACAAAGGATAGCTAATACGATATTGAATTGTAGAAGAGTAAAGTCAGAAGGCTGACACTCCCCGGCTTCAAGAACTCCTATAAAGCTGCAGTATCACGACTGTGTGAAGTTGAGAGTCGACCAGTAGATCAGTGGAACAGGATAGAGAGCCCATAAGGAGACCCACACGATATAGTTAACTGATCTTGGACAAATGGCAAAGGCAGTTCAATGGAGGACAATTGTTCAAGGAAAGCTGATTAGAAACTGGGCATTCACAGACCAAAAAAAAAAAAAAAAAAAGGATCTAGTCTAACTTTCAAAAAACTACATCAAGATGAATCATAGGCTTATATGTAAAACATGAAACTATAAAATTACAGGGAGAAACCATAGAAAAAAAAATCTAGGTGATGTTGGGGTTTGGTGACGACAATCCATGAGTGAAAAGTTGATGAGCTCGACTTCATTGAAAGTAAAATTTTCTGCTCTGTGGATGATATTGGTAGGAAAGGAGACAAGCAATCTGTTTGGAGAAAATCTTTGCAAAATGCATGTTTGATATTTAACTGATATTCAAAACATCCAGGGAACTTTTGAAATTCACCTAAAAGAGAACAAATATACAACCCCCACAAGTGGGGAAGATATCTGAACCTGTACCTCACCCAAGAAGATACACAGATAGCAAATAAGTCTATGAAAAGATGCTCAACATCGTAAGTCATTAGGGATTTGCAAATTAAAGCAAAAAGGAGACACCACTTCATACCCATTAAAATGGCTAAAATTCAAGGTGCTCACAGCACCAAATGCTTGGTGGGACTGTCCAAAACGAACAAAAAATTTTATTTTGTTGCTGATGGGAATGCGAAAATGGTCCAGCTGCTTTGAAAGGATGATGGTGTCTTATAGAACTAAACATATTCTTAATATATGATCCAGCGATCACACTCCTCAGTGTCGCCCAAATGAGAAAAAAACTTTATGTTCACAGAAAATCCTGCACATGAATATTTATAGCAGCTTTTTCATGATTACCAAAACTTGAAAGTGAGAGGACGTTTTTCTATAGTTGAATGGATATGCAAACTGTGGTCCATCCAGACCATGGAATATTATTCCATAATAAAGAGAAATGAACTATAAAGAGACACAGAAGACACTTAAAATGCGTAGCAGTAAGTGAAAGAAACCAATCGGAAAAGGCTACAATCTGTTTTATTCCAATTCTCTGACATTCTGGGAAAGGGAGGACTACGGGGACAGTGTAAAGATCAGTGGTTGCCGGGGCTTGGTGGGAGGGGACTGATCGCTAGGCAGAGCGGATACAATTTTTAGGTTAAAACTATACTGTGTGTTACTGTCATGGTGGATACGTGAGTTTCTAAATTTGTCAAAACCTATAGAATGTGCAACACAGACAGTGAGCTCTCATGCAAGTAATGGCCTTGAGTTAATAATAAGGTATCACTATCAGCTCACCTGTTTTGACAGGTGTACCGCACTAATGGAGGAGGCTGGTAATAGGGGCAGTGGAGGCAGAGCTTTCAGAAGGTACGTGGGACGCTGGACTGTGTGCCCAGCTGCTTTATAAATCTAAAACTGCTCAACAATAGCCTATTAATTATTTAAAAATTCCAGAAAGCTAGAAGGGCCATGTGCCACGTTACTGTAAGGAAGGTACAGTAGGTACCTGTTGTGGTACTGTTGAAGGTACTGTTGTGCCATCAACGTAGAGGCACAATCATTCGTAAAAGTGAAGACCCGGTTCCTCCACTTACATCGCGAACGAGGCAGGGAGGCGTGACCAACCCACTTCAACTGTATTTCACCTCCTAACCACCGTAGTAATGAAGGATGAAAAATAGGTAAAAGACATACACTTTGCAAAGAAGGAGAAAAGTCTCTCTTTGCAGAAGACATGATCGTGTGTGTAGGAAATCCCTAAAGATCCACGAATAAGGAATTGGGGAAGAAGTTTGATAATTTGGTACCTACGGTGTAGCATACAAAAACTAAGTGTATTTATTTTATTTGGTTGTGACACTTAAGAGGAGACAGACACCAGGAAAGTGAAAGCGCATCTAAGACACGGCGAAGAAATACTTGGGGAGAACAGAAAAAGGCCCCAAGGTGGAAACAGGTACGTGTGTCTCCAGAAAGTAGATGTAAGTCCCTTGGGGGGGTGTGTGCGTGCGTGTGTGAGACAGACACAGAGAGAGAGGCGGGCGAGGGGAGGAGTAGCAGGGGTAGAAGCTGGAGGTTTGGGGACAGGAAGGGTGGCACTGTGCCACAGGAGCAAGGAAGAGTCACCTGTAACATCTTTTTAAAATATGCAGTGGGAAACCACTTGGAAATTTTAAGCAGAGGAGTGAAATCTTAACTATTGTGGACGTGTCACTGGGTAGTTGTGTTTCTCCGTCATATGTCGGGGTAGCTGGTGACACCGTATCCCACCAAAATCGACGGTAAAGTCAGGCAGACAGCCGCGGCAGCCATCGGGGGACACTTGAGGGCGACCCACCAGCTTCACCATCTCCAGGAGGGGAGGGAGCGCGGGCAGGAGCTCTGCGTCGCCGTCCGTCGTTGCCTCACACGGGCTTCAACCCTCAGTGCAGGGAAGTTGGTCCCAAACAGAACCTGTACATCTTGCGGTGGGGAAGCCACAAGATACTGTGCTCGGAGCTTGTCAAAACCCCGGCCGGGTGGGCGACAGGGACTGAGACGGTGCGAGAACGCGGGGAGAGGGCCCATGGCCCGGACAGCAATTGCCTGCTTCCACGTGTCTTACCAACCCGGGATGTGCAGAAGGCCGTGCCCTCCAGAGGGTGAGAACTGAACAGGAAACTTCCAGAATACACGATTCTGGGCCACTGGACCACCAGGGTGGAGGCATTGGTGGATAGGATGCGCCCTCAGCCAACTTCCCAGAAAGACCGTATTTGAGGATTAGGAACCACAAGCTTAGATTAAGATGAAAGCTTAAGTCGCCCCATTCTGAAAAAAAAAAAAAGCCTCAAACCAATTCTTAAAAGAATCCAGATGATTTTCTATTTATTTAATTCCCTTCTGTAAGAAAACGTACCGCTCCTTACAAAGATACAACATAATCTAGGGTGTCTATGATGTACCACAGTTTCTGATGTACAAGAAGACAACAGATATTTAGAGAAGCAGGAAGCAGGTCATAATAAATAGGTCAGCGTATCAGTAAGAGTAACACTCATAAATAATCCAGATTCTAATCCCGGGCTTTGAAATAATTACAACTAGTAGAGTAAAACACCCATAAGAAAATATAGATGAAATAGCCAAAAAATGAAAATTTTCAAGAGATTAGATCTATGAATATAAATTATAATCAAATAAATCTAAATATTAAGACATGATATTTCGAAATTGGAAGTACTTCAACTGAAATGATGCCTAAATGTTAAAGAAAAACATTGAAAACACAACTAAAACACTTCAAGGCCATACAGCCCGCTGTGCCTTTCGGACCGAGCACGTATATTTTTAAGCCACGTAGCAGAGTATGCAACACTTCAACTCCGTTCGTCTACAGCTATTTATGCTTTTTTTTTTCTACAGGACTTATTTCTGCCTGATTAGTGGATGCTGTTTAGTCAATAAGATAAACATATGTTACCAATTTTTGGCATATCACTTTCAATACCCACAAATCTTTGCACCTGCCCACAGCATCATCCTACGGTCAACGTTAGGCCTTGTGTCTCTGCGGCAGACATCCCAGGAGGCCTGCATCCAGTCTCAATGGCCCTTGGGCATGGCATCCTCCTTCCAGCTCCTCGCCTGCCTCCCAGGAGTGTGTGGGGAGGCCCTGACCCCACCTGCTGCCCCTCCCACCCCTCAGCAGGTGAGGGGAGCATCATGGGCTCTTTCCCAAGACATCCCCTGAGGCTCCTGCTCTGTCAGGGCCATGGCATTTCTGAGTTTCATATTTCCTGGGCACGTCCTGGGAAAGAGTCTCTTCTACTCTTGGTTCCCTCTGAGATCCCCAATATCCTAGGAGGGTTTGGCGCTTCTGACCTGGTGGCGACGCCCCCCTCTGTCTAGCTCACCTGAAGACAGTGCCTGGTTCACGGCAAGTCCTCAGGGTGTGGCCTTTTGACATTCAAAACACAGGCCCCGGGAAGATTCAAAGCCCTGTTCAAGTCCATCGTCCCACCTACAAGTTTTAAGAGTCTATATTTCAGCTCAAAAGACAAGAGAGTGCTGTTTTCTGCAGTGAACTCAGTTTATAATATCTTCTTCAAAGCATTTTTATAAAGATTAGATAATTTATGCTCAGCACTTAGCATATAGTTCTTGGCACATAATAAACTAAAACTATCATTACAATTAGTAACGTTCAGTTACCATTGGTATTAGATTTTTCATTTATAAGAATAAAGGAAGACCAGGGACACCATTTTGTTTCTTTTTTTTTTTTAAATATATTTTATTTATTTATTAGAGACACACACAGAAAGAGAGGCCAAGACACAGGCAGAGGGAGAAGCAGGCCCCATGCAGGGAGCCTGACATGGGACTCGATCCTGGGTCTCCAGGATCAGGCCCTGGGCTGAAGGCGGCGCTAAACCGCTGAGCCAACAGGGCTGCCCGCATTTTGTTTCTTTAGGTAGAAAATAATAGCAGAAATGTATCAGATATCTTAAAATACAGTTTTAGGAAAAAAACCAAAATATTAGTTTTTAAAACTTCTGATTAACAAAGCAACATAAAGTGATGACGTATTGCTTGAATTCAAGCAAAAGCATATACTTTCTTTATGTGTATTTCCTATAGTTGTTCAGAAAACTGCAAGAGAAGAAACAGTGAATATAGCTTTAAAGCAGAAATTTGACTAAAAAATAGCACTTTAGACAAAAGTCTAAATGAAAAGTAATACCTTTTTCTTTCTACTTCAGGCAAGCTGTTTTAGCTGTTATAGCTCAATAGTTTTGAAGTATTTTATGGATCACAGCCTTAAAATTCTGTCATTATTTATAGTCCACTATCATTCCATTGTCTTCTGTCTTGGAATTCTTAGAACCATTCTTTTAAGAGAATATGTTTCCTGAAAAATAGCGAAGAGCAATATATAATACACTGTGTGCCATTGCTCATTGCATTGCAGAAGGAATAATAGAGTTACACGAACAATTCCTTGGAGAGACAATGCATGGAACTTAAACGAGACCAGTTTTGCAGTGTTAATAAAAGCAACATGCAATTTATTTGCTACATATTTTTAATAATCCGCACTTCAATAATTTTGGCCAGATTGCAGATGCATATATACGCCTCTGTTTTATGTATTTGTGTGTGCATGTGCACTTAACACTGGCAAGCCGCTGAATAATAAGTGGCTCATCTGTGATTTTCTGTTATCAATATGAAAACTTAAAATCTCTACATGGTGGCCAAAATAGTCATTCATTCTTCTAAAAAATGTGCAAATTATTTCCTAACATAAATTGCCCTGATTACTAATTTACAGAGGCATAGAATTTATTTAAGATCCCAAAGTAGCATTGCCTACCTTGCCCCTCACTCTGCACGCATCTATCATGAAAAACAGGTTGGGAGGACGGCCACGTAGAGTACAACCGGGAGTTCCCAGAATCAGGCACACTGTTGCGGGGTGATTTGTGTCCCATAAAAACAGGTGGAAGCTCTAACCATAGGTAGCTGTGGATGTGACCTCATCTGGAAACAGGGTCCTGGCAGAGGAGGTCATCCTGGAGGAGAGGAACCTTGAATCCCATCCCTGGTGTCCCAAGAAAAGAAGAAGCCACAAGGGCACATGGGGAAAACAGGCTGTCCTGGTGCAGAGCGGGGTGATGCATCGACAGGCCAGGAGCGCCAAGATGCTCAGCAAGGACCAGGATGGTGATTTTGGACTTCGTGCCTCTAGATCCGTGAGATAGTAAATCTTTGCTTTAAGCCACCTGGCTTATGTACTTTAGAGAAGAAAATAGTTGTCGATACACACCTAGAATCTGAAGGTCAGAGTTCCCAGAGATTTGCTGGCCAAAGAGAACAGAAGCGGTGCTGGCTTCAGAAGCAGCCAGAGACCTGTGATGGGCTTCCGGCCTTGTGTGCATCACTGAGGCTAAACTCAACAGAGGTTTCATTCACAAGACGAGAAAAGGGCCGACAGCAATTGCAACCAGCTGAGCAAAACCAGAGGAAGAGCATTGTCCTGACAACTTTGGCAGGATGCGTCCAGGGAGAACGAGGAACGAGGTCTCGGTCACTCCATTCATCACCGCAGCTGCAGACAGGAGTGGGGATCTGCCTCACAAAGTTCTTGATGCTGAAAATGGCCAAGCACGTCTACGAAAACCAGTGGTGGTGAAAAAAGGAGGCACCTTTCAAAACTGTAATTTGGCATCAGGTCATGGGGTCTTTTCAATGGCACTCAACAAATGCACCAAATTTTTCCAAACACTTGAACACACATTATCATGTTTGCTTCTCCTGACAGCTGGATAAAAGAGACAAATTATTATCCTCCCTATTTCACAATGAAGTTAAGTCATAGGAAGATGCCCATATGGTGCACACAGCTAATGCAGTGGCCATTAGGACTTTTAATGTCTAGTTCAATTTTACTCATGCAACAGCTTGCTGAATATAAAAATTGAGCATTTTCCCAAAACCTGCTGTAACCTTTAAACATTTAACCAACTTACCTGAATTATTCTCTCATATAAAATTCATGTGTGTGTGTGCACGCACCTGCAGTTCTGAAGAAACTATGTAGAGCGTACTCAGTTTGATTATCATCTATATTTATTTTGACTCTCAGCTTCAAAGCAAAATCTAGTTGGATATGCTATTGCTGACATTGTTCCCTACTGTCATGTCTCTGGGGACTACACACCATTTCCCCTTGGATGCTATTTATATACCTGACATGTAGTAATGCATTCATGTATTCAAGCATCTGACTGGCAATTTCATTTTCATCCTTACTTTGCTGGTATTGGAGATTAACAGTCTCCTTTGGCACCTGGTCTAGGAAGAAGCACATGCTGAAGTCTGGAACGTTTTCAGCACAGAGTGACTTCCTCCGGTAGGTCTGCTCAGCATCCTTCATTTGTTTTGAATTTACAGCTGGCAGTTGGCTGATATCTTATTCATGCTGCCTTGATCACTGCTCCAGACCTACTGTTCGTGGTCGGCGCAGCTCAGTACTCACCGTAGGACTATAGGTTACTTTCAAATAATTGCAGATGCCTTTCAAATAGTATGTTTCCAGAAAGTTTTCTTTTAATCCCACACATTTCCATCTTCAATTATTAATAATTTGCTTACAACCAAGTCTGGATGATGCTACATGCTTGATGTTACTTTTGGTAAATTATTTATAAAGGACTCTTAGAAATTTAAGTAGGATATCCAAAGTTTCTGAAAATATCAGAAAAATATATTGTATATTTTTTGTATGTACAAATATAAATATATATAGATTCTACCATATATATAAAAAAGAATTAATGTTAATTCTTCTCCAACTATTCCAAAAATATGGAATAGGAAAGAGCTATTTTATAAGGCCAGAATTACCGTGATGCCAAAGCCAGACAAAGACACTACAAAAGAACTACAGGCCAATATCCTTGATGAACATAGATGAAAAAATTCTCAACAAAATCTTAGCAATCCAAATTCAATAGCACAATCAAAAGGATCATACCCCATGACCAAGTGGATCAGCCCTGGGTTGCAAGGATGTTTCTATCTAATGAAAATCAATTAATGTAATACATTAACAGGATGGAAGATAAAAGCCTGAGACCATCTCAATAGATGCAGAAAAGCATTTGATAAAATTCAACACCCTTTCATGATAAAAACACCCAGAAAAGTATGAATAGGAGGTAATGACCTTAACATAATAAAGGCCTTGCATGAAAAGCCTACAGCTAATATCATATTCCACAATAAAGAGTGGAAAGCTTTCTACTAAGATCAGGAAAAAGACAAAGATGCCTACTCTCGCTATTTCTATTGAACATAACTCTGGAAGTTCTAGCTGGAGTAATTAGGGAAGCAAGAGAAATAAAAAGCATTCAAATAAGAAAGGGAGAAGTCATTGTTTGCAGATGACATGACATTATATATAGAAAACCCAAAAGACTCACCAAAAATACTTTTAGGGCTAATAAACTAATTCAGTAAAGTTACAGGATACAAAATCATTGTGCAAAAATGACTTCCATTTCTATGTCCTAATAGCAAAATGTCTGAAAAGAAAATAGGGAAAACATTCCATTTACAATAGCACCAAAAAGAATAAAATACTTAGACATTAAAAAAAATACTTAGACATAAACTTAACTAAGAAAGTAGATTTGTTGGGATCCCTGGGTGGCGCAGCGGTTTGGCGCCTGCCTTTGGCCCAGGGCGCGATCCTGGGAGACCCGGGATCGAATCCCACATCAGGCTCCCCGGTGCATGAGCCTGCTTCTCCCTCCACCTGTGTCTCTGCCTCTCTCTCTCTCTGTGACTATCATAAATAAATAAAAAATTTAAAAAAAAAAAAAAAAAAAAAAAAAAAAAGAAAGTAGATTTGTACACTGTAAACTACAAAGAATGATGAAAAAATTGAAGACACAAACAAAAGGAAAGACATCCTTTGGTTCATGGTTTGGAAGACTTAGTATTATTAATACGTCCATGCCCTAAGTGATCAACAGATTCAATGTGATCCCTATCTAAATCCTGGCAGCGTTTCTTATTGTAATACAAAAAAAAAAAAAATAGAAAATTCACATGGAATCACAAAAGGCCCTTAATAGCCAAAACAATGTTGAGAAAGAAAAATGAAGCTGGAGGCATCATCCCTGTTGTTTTCAAAATGTATCACAAAGCTGAAGTAATTAAAACGGTGTCATGCATAAAGACAGACACACAGACCAGTGGGGCACAACAGAGGGCACCGAAATACACCCCCACATATGTGCTCAATGAAAAAGATTTCAAGAACACACAATAGGAAAAGGGCAGATGTTCAATAAATGGTGTTGGGAAAATCGGACGTCCACGTGTGAAAGAATGAATGTGGACCATACACAAAAATCGACACATAATGGCTTAACCAAACATAAGACCTGAAGCTGTAAAACTTCTAGAATAAAAGTTCTTGCGACATGGGTCTTGGCAATGACTTCATGGATAGGACCAACAGAAGCAACCACAGCAAATTTAAACAGGAAGACAGCAACCTAAAAGGCTTCAGAACAGTGAGGAGAAAACAATCAACATTGTAAAATGGAATGGAAAAAAAAAGACAAGCCATGTATCTAATAAGTGGCTTATTTCCAAATACGGAAGGCACTTTTGAGACTCTCTCGCAAAAAATTTATAACCCAACTAAAAAGGGTTTAAGGACTTGAATGATTTTTTTCCAAATAATACACACAAATGACTAACAAGCTACATGAAAAGGTGCTCAATGTCAGTAATTATCAGGGAAGTGTGTATCAAAACCACAAAGAGAGAGCACCTCTCACCTATTGGGATGCCCAGTATAAAAAAAAAATTGCAGGCAATAAATGTTGACAAAGATGTAGAATACAGATGCCCCTTGAACAACGTGGGGATTGGGGCACTGACCACCCCACCTCCTGCAGTCAAACATCTGCATATAACCTTTGATTCCCTTAAAACCTAATTACTAATAGCCTACTGGTCAACAGAAGCCTTATCAATAACATAGCCAATTAACACATATTTTGTACATTATATGGATTGTGTACTGTATCTCACTATAAAGTAAGCCAGAGAAAGCACAATGTTAAGAAAATCATTAAGAAAGAGAATACATTTACCATACTATGCTGTATTTATCAACAAGAATCCATGTATAAGTGGACTTACAAAGTTTGAACCCATCTTGTGGAGTCAGTTGTAATTGAAATCAATTGTATACTCTTAACGGGAATATGCAAAATGGTGCAGACCCTATAGAAGTCACTGTGGAGTTTCCTCAAAAAATTAAGAATAAAGCCACCATATGATGCAGCAATCCCACTTCTGGGTACTTATTCAGAGGAAATTACAATCAAGATCTTAAAGAGAAATTAGCTCTCCCATGTTCATTGCAGCAATATTTACAATAGCCAAGGTATGGTAACCACCTAAGTGCTTCTTGGCCAATAAATGGATGAGAAAGGGTGTTAGACACATACCACGGCACGCCGTTCAGTCTTGGGCCTTGAAGAAGAAGGACATTGTGGAATGTGCAGCAACATGGATGGAGCTGGAGAACATGACGCCGGGTGAAATGCACCCATCTCAGGAGACTGGATCCTGTAGGACTCCATCTGTAGGAAGGATCTAAAACAGTCAACGCGGGTGAAGCTGGGAACAGAATGGTGGTAGCCAGGGGCCGGGGAAGGAGATACGGGAGTTGCTAATCCAGGGAGTACATATTTACTTATGCAGGATGGAGGAGTCCAGAGGGCTCTGGACAACGTGTGTCTATAGATAACAATGCTGAACTGTACATTTAAAAATCTACTAAAACGGGCACCTGGGGGGCTCAGTGGATGAGCTTCTACCTTGGACTCAGGGCGGGACCCTGGGGTCCCAGGATCAAGTCCCGCATTGGGCCTCCCGTAGGGAGCCTGCATCTCCCTCTGCCTGTGTCTCTGCCTCTCTCTCTGGGTCTCTCATGAATAAATAAAGAAAATCTTAAAA
Organism: Vulpes lagopus; assembly: GCF_018345385.1. Taxonomy (NCBI): domain Eukaryota; kingdom Metazoa; phylum Chordata; class Mammalia; order Carnivora; family Canidae; genus Vulpes; species Vulpes lagopus. The sequence continues at coordinate 734,491 of NC_054827.1, forward strand.
AAAAAAAAAACTTCTAGAATAAAACTAGGTGGTGCAGCGGTTTGGCGCCTGCCTTTGGCCCAGGGCGCGATCCTGGGGACCCGGGATCGAATCCCATGTCGGGCTCCCGGTGCATGGAGCCTGCTTCTCCCTCTGCCTGTGTCTCTGCCTCTCTCTCTCTCTCTCTCTGTGACTATCATAAATAATAATAAATAAAAGAAAGAAAAAAAAAACGTTATGTAAAAAAAAAAAGATCTACTATGAAAGCTGACCTCATGCTAAGTATTCTTACCACAATAAAAACATTTTTAAATATAAGCAATTATAACATTTTATTCTCCATCATTATTGCTTTCCAGAAAACACTTTTACTGCTTATCAAAATAGAACAAGGAAAGGAAAAGACTTTGAAGTGGCACTCTTCCGAGATATTTTTTCCCCTTTGTGTGGACTATCAGTGGAAATTGATGACAGGATGTCAAAAGCTCGACCAAGCCTCAAGGATATTTTTTAATTCACCAGAGCAATAAAGCATTTATGGCTCCAGTGTTAAAGAGCGTGAGTCTGAACAATGGAAAATTTAGAAATGGTCGGATTTGATACTTGGCATCAGTGTCACGGTACAGACTTTACAAGAGGAATGATAGGTTGAAAGTCTAAGCCATAAATACACAGCCAGATTCCAAAAAAGCAAAAGAAGGGGAAAAAAGAAAAAGAAAAAAAAAAGACAGAAAAAATAGTACACATCCATTTCCCCAGCTACCAAAAAATAAAAGTAAAAACAAGAACTCAAAGCTACATGAAACCCCAGTGTAGATAAAAGCAGAGCTGCTCGCAGTAACAGCATAGTTTTACTTGAAAGGTCAATGCCAGGGTCCCAAGGAGATCATCCCATTTTAGAGCGGACATAAAGCTTCCGTCACCTGTTGGCATTATTTTACTGTGTGCCGTGCGAGAAGTCTATTCAGAGACCCTTGTGTCCTGTTTACTAGCGTCTGGTTCCAAGTCCTGGGTTCCCAGGGTCAGCGCCGCGGTCCTGGGTGCTCTGCAGCCTCCTGGTGGGAGGCCCCCCGGCTTGGGCCAGCTGCCCTCCGGGGGCCTGGAGTCCCTTGCCGTCCTGCCCGCCGGCATTTGTGCTCTTCCTTAGGCTCACAGAAGTATTGCTCCTCAACATGACACCGCCCTCCGTAGATGTCCTTGGTCTCACACTGCACCTGCTGTCAGCCACTCCCCTCCCCAGGCACATGCTCCTCAAGGACACTCAAGGACAGGAGTGGGGACAGAGCCCGCGGCCAGAGGCCCGTATGAACACAGAAGCGCGCGCAGACCTCCCTTACTGACGGTGGCTTAGTCACTTCTGTCAGAGGGATGGCCGAGCCTACGCCGAGCAGCAAAGCCTGCAAATCTTTCACCACGTAGAGCACCGCTGGGTCACGACAAGCGACCCAAAGGCCTGCACCTCTCTGTGTGCAGCAGCTCGGGGCCACGGATGAGAACATTCGCTTTCTGGGGACAAGTCTGTTCCCGATGGAGGGAGGAGAAAGCTGAGCTGCACCTGCCCAGCGATTCCTACCAAAAGCACCCATCACTTATCCCCACATTGGGAGGACAGAGAAGGGCCAGCGTGTGCTTTAGGGACACACACAAGTGCACAAACACACATGCTGTTCTATGTTGGCTTACGAACCACTGCCCCAAGGTGACACCCAGCACCCACACCCCGCCTCTACGCTCAGGCTGTGTTTGCTGTTAAGTGTGAGCAGAAAGGCGGGCAGGGGTGGGGGTGGGGGGTCACAGCTGAACTAATTTCAGAACAAGGGACCCTCTACAAAGCGGTGTTACGCCCTCCATCTGCATCTCAAATCCATACATCTGGTAATGAAGGTCCTCGGTCTGTCGTTTCCTTGGACCGTCTCTTTTCACATTTTAGTACAGATTAGGCGAAGGTCTTTAGATGTGGTTAGAAGTGATTCCTTCTCTTCCATTTTCCTAAAGAATCTCTGGAGAATTGGTATTCTTATTCCATTCTTAAAATGTTAGATAGAATTCAATAGCGTAGCTACGCTCTGGTACTGTTTCTCTGGGAAGGTGTTTAGCTTCACAATCCGTGTCGTCAATAGACAAAGAGTGATTCAGGTTATCTTTGTTTTTCTTGCTCGATTTGGGTACGTTTGCAAGATTATTTTTCTATTTTATCTAAACTAAACATTTGTTTAATGTATTTTTCAAGATCTGTAGAATTATTAGTGATAGAGTAGCGTTCATTTGGGTTATTGGTGACTTGTGTCTTCACTCTTTTACTCTGATTAGAAGTTTATCATTTTTATTGATCTTTTCAGAAAATTAGATTTTGGCGTTATTGATCTTCTCTAGTGACCTTGTTTTCATTTTCATCAGTTTCTGATATTATCTTTATCCTTTACCCTCTCGGGCTAGGTTTTGATTCAGTGTGCTGTTCTCTCTCCGGTTTCTCCTAGAGGACGCCTAGCTTATTGATGTGAGGACTACTTTCTGATGAAAGAAAATTAAAGCTATCCATTTCCTTCTCAACACTGCCTTAAAAGTATCCCGCCAATTTTGCTATGTAGCTATTCATTTCTGTTCAATTCATAATATATTTTAATTCCTCTTGTGATTTCTTTTGACTCAGGTATTGTGTGGCCCAAAATATGTTCTAACTTTAGCGAATCTTCCAGGCGCACTTGGAAAATATGTTCTCTGTTGGTTGGAGCATTCCACAGTATAAGACATATTTCCCTTCACAAAGCAACTTCTAGATAGGAAAGTGACGTGTCAGAAAAACAGCAACTAAAGATAGTAAAAACCCACAGAGAAAGAGAATATATTTGGGGTATCATATCACGAACACACACTTTCAAGGACAAAAAGAAGGACCAAGTATGAGGTGGATGGAATCTTTCCAAGCAGTTTGGAGCAGCTGTGGGGTGCGGGGCACCCCAGGGAGACACGAGGGCTACTTGGCTGACAGTCTAAGCAGAGAGGGCTACTCACAAAGCTTTATAAAAAAAAGTAAAGTCAAAGTGGATTCTCATATTTTATTAACCTATGTAATGAGAAATAGTAGCTTTTTCTTATTTTTCTCCTTCCCCCACCAACTTCTCCATTTGGAACCTCTAACAGAGGAAGCTCTACCAGAAATCTGTTGCACGGAATACCAAGAAGGCTGCTATGGAAATAATAATAATAATAATAATAATAATAATAATAATAGACTTTTTGGTTTCCCAGGTTGGGGCAGGAGAGAAACTCAACAGAGTTTTGACTTTTCAACAAAGCAGACATAGATCTGAGCATATACTGGCCTTTGAAATAGGCTTAGTGGTTGTAACTGTTGTGTATCCTGAGAGAGTCGTCGGAATCCATGTTAATGATGTGAAACTCTAAGGTATCCTGGTGGATGCCGCCCTGAGCCCTGCAGACAGCACCGCACCCCAAGGGAAGCGGGGCACCTGTGGACAAGTCAGAGCTCAGGAAGGGAGAAAGAGGAGAGGACGGCAGAAAGAGAAAGACAGGCAGGCTGACCAGAGTGGGGTGAACCTGATCCCCTAAGTAACGTGAATAAGAATAGGGACACACTAATTGTTCCTTCCTCTAATCCCTAGTATTTTAATCATATTCTCATATTTTTCTGGACTAAAATATATGAGACCTTCCAAAGTCAAGCATCACAAAATCCAAACATGAATTATATAAAAGAGTCTCAAATGGTTACAACACCCCCAAAAGTCAGTATTATCTAACACTGTTAATATTTCTTTAGTTTTCCTTCTATGCTTATGGAAGTGTCCCATTTTATTTTTTTATAAAAAAACAAATTATGCTTCATATACAAAACATCACTTTATTTTAAGTCTGTCTGAAATGTGTGTGGCAAAATGTCATTGTCTTCTGGTTATTTTGCTTGCTCACCATTCCCCTTACTGTCCAACATCCTTTTAAAGCAGAGATTGTGTTTTCTTATAAGAATATGCTATAATTTATCATATTTGAGTTATTTTTAACACGCACTAATATAAAAGTGCTGCCTTCTTGTATGTGTGTGTATATATATGTGTAGAGAGAGAGAGATACCTGAGGAATTGTTTCTAAAAGATACATTATCAGGAAGAAATATAAGTAGAACATTTTACTGTTTTTTACTAGACATTATCAAAATATTTTCTAAAATGTAGTATCATTTTGTACTTCTATTAAGAAGGTAGAAGAGTGACCATTTCTCCACAACTTTCCAGTAAGGATATTATTTTTTTCATATTTAAAAATTAATAGTCCAAAAAAAAAATTAATAGTCCAGAGATGATATTTTATTATTGTTTAATTGTCAATTATACAGATTTTTAATAGGACTGAACAGACAATTTGTTAATTAGGTCACATTATTTTTCAGTGAGTTTGTCCTTTCGTATCTTTAGAAACTTATTAGAATATTCCTGCCAAAATTGTATATGCAGTTTATGAGGATTCTATGGGCAGTAGAATGAACCTTCTGTGTGTCCCCGAAATACATACACACAGTGTGACCTGCAAAATCTACATACAGTAATTTTGGTAGATTTAATAGTAATGGGACACAAATATTTTTCTGATGTTCCTTCTAAATTCTCCATATGAACCATATTTTTTTAAAAAAGCATTAAGTATGAGAATTTTGCCACTACTTATTCTCATTTATGGAAACTCATTTGTTGTTAGAATTGTTCTCCTGGGGATCCTTGGGTGGCTCAGTGGTTTAGTGCCTGCCTATGCCTTAGGGCGTGATCCTGGAGTCTCGGGATCGAGTCCCGTGTCGGGCTTCCAGGAGGGAGCCTGCTTCTCCCTCTGCCTGTGTCTCTGCCTCTCTCTGTGTCTTTCATGAATAAATAAATACAATCTTTTTTTAAAAAAAGAACTGTTCTCCTATATTTGTAGTGTCTCCCAATACAGACTACAAATACACACATGTATACACCAGCCAACGATGCGTGAAAGCTAGTCATTGTTTTCACCTGATACAACTGCCTGAAGTTTGCAGAGTGCAACACAGTTATGTTCTTATAATCTGCAAATTGTTCCAAAGGTGAGTCAAAGTTAGGGTCACCTACCACAATCCTCACTCTCATGCCAAGAAAAACACTCCCAAAGCATGAAGTCTAGAGCAATTCCAGTCCCTGGTCCTATTTCCTTCTGGGCACCCTTGTAAGGTGCCCAGAATAAGTCTGTTCTTTGTTTCTTTGCATGCTTCCCTGATATATTTTCATTACTCCTAAAGAGTGTGTTTGACATGCAAAAAATTATCTTTAAAAGCTGATTCTTTTACAGTATGTGCAAAAGTATCGCAACCGAACACTTACCAACTGAGGGTTCCCATGTCCCACCTTACGTGTCATCCGTGATCTGTCAATTCTCAGTTCCAAGGGCCCAGCATCTGCCACTTCATGTCTAGGCACATGTTTAAAGATTGGGCCACACTCTGGAAATACTGTACGATGAAAACATTAGTAGCCAGGAATCCAACAGAGTTGGGGATTGTCATTTCTATCATACAAGGCTCTGTAAGCACAAAAAAATTTAAGATTAAAATTTTTCTGCTATATATGAGCTATAGAGCTTTTTAAATTACTTTTATTTTACTTATTGAAAAATAATGAACATAGGGGACTATATTAGTTTCAGGGGCATAATATGTGATTCATCAATTCTATATATCACTCAGTGCTCACGAAGATAAACGGGCTCTTGACCCCCTGTATCTGTTTCACCGGTTCCTCCCACCGACTTCCCCTCTGGCAACCATTTGTTTGTTCTCTGTATTTAGGAGTGGGTTTTTTGTCCCTTTTTAAAATTCATTTGTCCATTTGCTTCTTAAATTCCACATATGATGTTTGTCTTTCTTTGGCGTATTTCACTTAGCTTAATACCCTTAGGTTCATCCATATTGTTGCAAATGGCAAGATCTTTTTTAAGATCGAGTGACATTCCATTGTGTAAATAAATCACATCTTTTTTTAAATCCATTCATCTATGCATGGACACCTGGGTGACTTCTATGTCTTGGCTATTCTAAATAATGATGCAATAAACAGAGGAGTCCGTATATCTTTTCAAATTAGTGCTTTTGTTTTCTTAGGGTGGATACTCAGTATGCAATTACAAGATCATACATTAATTATATTTTTAATTTTTTGAGGATAGGGTTTGAAAATTTTTCTATTAGCTTCTAAACCTTGAAAGAAATATTAGATCTTTCTAGAAATCAACATTTCTGTTGCTTACAGATGTTTGTAAAGCCACATTTCCTCCATTTCTAGGGCTTCTGTTCTGCATAGGGTTTATAGGGAGAAATCATAGTTCTGTGTAGATTGCTTGACCCTGAAGGGTCAGGCATCCAAATTTCACGATGATCATCATAGAAGCTGAGGGGACCAACAACAACAAAATCAGCACACTGACAGAAGAGCAGAGTGGAATCAGGTTGTGTGACAGTGTGTATTTGTAAGATATACAGAACTGAAGACAAGTTAACCCCAGAAGATAAGATGGCCGTGTTCAAATATGTGAAGAGTGGTTATGTTGGACAGGGATGTCCGGTGTTCTGAGTTATTCAGGTGCAACCAGAAGTGAGACATGCTGAAGGTGACTTCAGCTTGGTATCAAGAATTTGATGGCAGCCATCTCAAAGGCAGCCTTGGTTGCTTCAGGAGGTTCTACATCCCAGGTCTCTGCAGATTTCAAGATGAATGATCCCTAGGACACCATGCTGTGGGGGAAGGCTGAGTGTCATAGGAGGTGGATTCAATGAATGGCTTCGTAAGCAAGTGATAATGGATGAAGGATCATATCTGCACTGCCTACTTTTATGCACCAACCTGACCGGTCACAGGGTACCCAGATCACACATTATTCCTAGGTACATCCAAGGGTATTTCCAGATGAACTTTGTCCATTTTGTGGCCCAGCAAAGCCTTGAGTCTGCAAACCAATCACCAGCGACCCTGTACAATCAGACCCTTAACACCCTATCCTGCTACAGAGATGATGTCATTTTTTGTTCCCCTTCGATGAAACATATTAGAAGAGTTTCTTTGGTCTATTTTCCCCCCTTACTCCAAATTTTCTCCTCAACACACCCAAATCTGGCCTCGTCTCTCACTATTTCAGTGAGACCAAACCTCTCAGGTCCTAGGCACCCCTGTCTGTCAAACCAGACAACGGGCCCATGCTTCTACCCAGGAGACAGGGCTCCATTCCACAGGGTAAACACTTTGCTTTTTAAATGCTTTTCTTTCATCCACTTTCCTTCTTCCTTCTCCTTCTGCCAGTAGAGCCCCGCCTGATAGCTCAACAATGAAATGTTATAGAATCACTGGGGCCTCTTTAGGGTGTCCTTCCATTCTAATTTACATATTGTCTGCAATTTAATCTGCACAAATTAATCACTTTAAATATCACACATGTGTCAATGACTCCCTTATGTTCAGATGTGACATCACGTCACACTCTTCTAGTGGGAATGTTAACAATGACAATCTCAGAACAAAGTCTTAATTCCCACCCAACTTGAATCCTCAACCATTTCTATCCTTCTCCAGATCTGTAAATGTCACTACATTAGCAATTCAATGGCTTAAGCCAAAAATTTAGGAGTTAGTTGTGGTTTTTCTATTTCCTCGCTCAATCCATTGAGTCCTGTCCATTCTACCTACAACATGCATCTAGATATGCCTCCTTTCTTGAACTCCACGCTGCTTCAAATCCTTATAATCATTGAATTAATCCAACAGTCACACAAATCCTCTTCTTACATCCACTACATCCTCTTTAAAATTCTTTCTCCACACCAGGAGCCCCAGTGATCTCTCAAAAAAGCATTTAAAAGTGAAAGTGGCACTACTCTGTCTAAAATACTCCAAAGACTTAAGATGAAAAATGAATTTCTTGACCAGGATTACAAAAGCAAAAACAAAAACAAAAAAATAAATAAATAAAATGTCACCCCTCTTAAATACTCTTCTCTTTTACTGACTGCAATCCTAGACAAGTAGCTGATTTATCTTCTGTGAATGTAAAGTTATATACTTACACCAGCTTCTCCCTTACTTTGTCCCCATCCCCGACCACCTTCTTCCCATCTCCCAGGTACTTCTGAATATTTTCCAATTCTCCAAACTAGTGGAACCACTCAGTCATTCTTTATTATATCCCCTTCCTCATCTATTTTAATCCTTGGTATAAAAGGAGTTTCCTGCTTAGGTTATAACTGAAAAGCTCTCTCCAGAAGGGTCTTCTTTAAACACTAACGGCAATGAATAACTCGAAAAGAAAACTGTTCTATATTCACAGAAAAAAAAATTTAATCTACCCAGAAGAGAAAGGATTCAATATATTTTCTTTCCAATGCAGGCCTCAGGGATAGTCACTCTCGAAGATCAAATATTCCATTCACTTTCCAGGTGAAAGCCTTCATTCATTCAAATCTTTTAAAATAAATTGATTGCATATTTATTATGTACCAAGCACTGTTTAAGCAAACAAAACAGATAAGGGTCACAGCCTCATGGATCTCACATACTAGTCAGAGAGTCAGATAATAAGCAAATAAAATAAAGTTCAATTTTTACACCATAAAAAAATGCCCTGAAGGGTCTCTCATTTTCCAATACACACAATCATTATAATTGACAAGCTGACTGCAGGATATGTTTAATCTACCTGGGTAAGATAAGGAAATCATTATTCTCAGTATGAAACTAAGAAGATCTACTTTTTTTTTTTTTTATTACCATGGTGTGAATCAGTGACCCAATTAAACATCTAACTCCCAAAGGACGCCTGCCATCACCAGTGCATTAAATAACAAGGACAAGAATCCATTTTAAGTGCAATTTCCTCCATGTCTGGAGCACTTTTTAGAATGCTCTCATAAAGCAGTGTATTATTCTTCTGAAATAATTACATTCTCTCAGGCATTGGATTGATAATCTACTCGTAGCCTAAAAATCCACATTTGAATTTGAACATGGTTTTTTGAAGAAATTAAAAGACTTAGGTACTGCAGAGAATTTTACTTAAGCAAACCAGGGGTTGGGTACCCTGACGTTGGCCACAGAACCTGACACAGGAGGAATACAAATGTATTTTTGTGCCCATCTCCCCACAATCGCCAAGCACTGTGCAATTTACAGGCATGATTGCATGAAATCTTGCAACAACACTGTAAAGCAAGTGGTGATATCTCAATTTAATAGATGAAGAGAAAGAGTCTACATGGCTTTCTCAAGACTGTGTTGCTAGTAAGTGATGTGGCTCAGGGCGCTTGAGGCAGAAATTGATGCTCTCTCTCTATATCCCTTTTTTTTGTGAGCATATCACATCCTGGGATTGGTATCTGTATCCCATGTGAGCACGAATTATCAACTTTAGTGTGTTCTTTGAAAAATACGGTAGTGTGTTTCATGAGTTGGAATTTGTTGAACCCAGGGAATGTTGTGCAGAACTACATGATCTACTGATAAATACAAAAAAAATATTTCAACTTGATCTTTACAGGCAAAGGGTAGAAGACTGATAAATTTGTGTCATTGACTTGATTGTATCTTCTGGCATTTTTTTTTTTTTTTTTTAAGAAAGGAAGAGACAGGGCAGCCCCGGTGGCACAGCGGTTTAGCACTGCCTACAGCCCAGGGTGTGATCCTGGAGACCCTGGATCAAGTCCCACGTCAGGCTCCCTGCATGGAACCTGCTTCTCTCTGCCTCTCTCTCTCTCTCTTTCTCTGTGTCTCTATGAATAAATAAATAAAATCTTAAAAAAAAAAAAAAAGAAAGGAAGAGACAGGGGTGTGTGCAGAGGGAGAGAAGGAGAAAGAATCTCAAGCAGATTCTGGACTAAATGCAACATGAAGCTCAATCCCATGACCCTGAGATCATGACCTGAGTCAAAATCAAGAATCCGACATTCATTCGGCTGAGCCACCTGGGTGCCCATCTTCTGACATTCTTAATTGCCTTTCGGAAAGTCAGATTGCATGTTGTTGAGATAATGTAAATTTTTATTCAGAATGTTGTAAGATATGGAGTTCAAAAGTAAATCTCTCTTAATAGAAGACAAATATTATTTGTGCTCAATATAAAGATGAGTTAAATTTTTTAGAAATAAAGAAAAAAAATGGAAGCTTCCATCCATCTGTAATCTGCTTTGTCCCCTTCTGTCCACTAATTGCTTAGAATTCAATCTGACACACATATCCTATTTTTTGTGTCCATGTTTCTTTGTTGTATACTTAGAGGGGCATGAAGATCTTTTACCCTGTCCAGGTGACTGGAGTCTCAGTCATTCTGATGAAGTGTGTTGTTAGACATGAAAACTGGGAAATAATTTAAGATGTTTGAGCCAAGGGTTAAAAATGGCAAAAACAAACAAAACAAAACAAAACAAAACAAAACAAAACAAAACAAAACAAACAACTAGAAACTTGCAACTTGATGCAGGGCATGCGACTTGGAATTTAAAACCATATGACATATATTCCACCTCTAGAAGAGTGTATACACATGGAGCATAATGAATAATTATAAACACTTGGGTATTCACACAAAATAATGGGAATAACCTAAATACGTCTCCTTTGAGATTCCCAAAAAATGCCCGTTATGCTGAATTTTAAATCAGTTCTTTGTTAATAAAAGGTACCTTTTTGTTTAATAAAGATACTTTTACCACCTCTATGGTTATCCCTAAAATCTACAGCTTTATTGTGTCTGTTTTAGATCCACAGGCAAAGTGAACACCGCAAGAAGTCTGACACTCCGTTTTTCCTCAAAATTTTCTGTGACACCTTTTCATCCCGTTACGTGTAGCTGTGTTTCTTCTGTTTGTCTTACTGTGTGCGATTCCTTTGCGTGAATATAGCACAGCACATTCTTGTGATCATCCTCTCTAGGGATTTGGGTCATTTTTAGCATAGTTATCCCGTAAGTCAGCCCGTCCACTCCTCACTCCGCCCTCAGAGTGAGACACACATGTGCACCCGTGAGCCCCAGTGTGCACGGCACCATCACTCACAGCCCAACGCTGAGAACAGCCACAAAGTCTCTGAACCGATGAATTGAGCAGCCACAGAGCACAGCACGTTCGCTGTAGGCACAGAGGGGGTCCTGGGGTGTGGACAGTGTGCAGTCCCCGTGCGCAGGACACCGAGGGGACGGAGGCGCGGGAGCACGTACTGTGGGACCCCGGGTGCAACACCACTCCAGGGGGAGTGGGGCCTGTGCTTGGCAGGCCCAAGAGGGAGGGCGGGACAGGCCCTGAGGGGGACGCGGGGATTGGTGCTGCAGGTGCTGCTCTGCACAGTCTACACGGGCTGGCGGGTGTGGCAGAGGCAGGTGGAGACCACAGCCCCCACGCGGGCACCGCCTTCCTTGTCCCACGGTGTGTCCCCGGCTGATCTGGCCAGCCACCGGCTCAGGAAAGGGGGCACAATGCAAGCCTGGCAAAAACTATCACTACATAATACAGAATTTCATGATATTTGTACTTTCAGTAAGTGTAGATTACTTTTACAAACATTCAAAACTAGACAGATTGTCATGATAGACACCAGACGGGTATTCTCTACGGTTTTGACTATTGCACTGGTTTTATTAATGTTTTACTAAAGTGTATTCCTTGGGTATAAAGCTGAAGTAGCCTCTGTAATTGACACCTACCCATGGGTGAAAGTTGGACGGTGAAGAAAAAAATCAGGAATCTGTTTCCTACTTACAGATTTTCCTGGGTTGCAGCAAAGCACACTGTGTTGCAGTAAAAATTGATCTTATTTGCTTCCCTCTCTTTGATTAACTTAATTTTTTTTCTCATTCACTTAATTTGCTATTTTTCCCTTCATGGCTGAAAATCTTTTAAAAGACTCGAGAATCCGCCCCCCGGTTTGTCCATTGTGACTACAACATGTAGTTATCTTATCCAGACAATAATTTTAAGTTCAGCAGAATATATGGCATTCAATGGTTAGAGGCTCCAGATATTGACTCGTTAACACAATATAATTCATAACAATTACCCCAAGTATTTGAAAAGAAGTTACTGTATAGAATCACCCATTACGTTTATAACATGGATTTTTTAGCATTCATAACTTCAGTTAGAAGTTAAAAACAGAAACAAAAAGCCAAAAAAAAAAATAAAAAAAATAAAAAAGAAACAAAAAGCCTAGTAAATGTTTTGATCTCTCATTTTTACAGCAATAAAACTTTGAAATTTAATCAACTTTATCAATTATAGTAGTGATCAATAATAATACACATGTGAATTAAAACTCTTTCTTTTCTAACTGACGCTAAGGCTGTTATATTATGTGTTTTTTTCTAGACTTTTCTAAGGAAATGATAATGTATTTGCATATCAAAAAGTGTATTTCCCTTATTCTAGTTACTGTACTAGGTGATTAGATTAAGTGAATAAACATGAATGAGCAAACCAGTGTGATCTAATTTGTTTTAAAACTTAAAATAGGGGCGCCTGGGTGGCTCAGCGGTTGAGCATCTGCCTGGGCTCAGGGTGTGACCCCAGGGTCCTGGGATGCAGTCCGGCATCGGGCTCCCTGCATGGAGCCTGCGTCTCCCTCTGCCTGTGTCTCTGCCTCTCTCTGTGTGTCTCTCATGAATAAATAAATAAATCTTTAAAAAAATTAAAACAAATTTGTTGCTCAACAATTAGTTTTGGATGCAGAAGTCAACAGAAACACAATATGCTAACTACAGGGGTTTTAAAGGGTTGAAAGGGCAACCAAATAGGTACCCTCCTTGCTACTTCTGCAGTGGAGGATCAAATTTCTCTTCCTTTGAAACCAGTCTTGTTTTCTGTTCTGAGCTACTGGACCAAGTACTGTGGTATTCTGGGTTTTCCAAAGCTACACGATACAAAATCCCACATCATTTGTCCGTGAGCCTTTAGGAAGCCTCTCTTGTAAGCGCTTCCAGATGAGCGCAGGTGCCGTCCATTTGAACCAAGGCATCAGAAGCAAGTGGAGTCATCGGGCCCTACGGATCCCCTGTGCTGTCAGAACGCCACCGTGAGGTTTCATTCAGTGCCAAGGGCTACAGAGGCCTCTGGCTGAGCTCTGCCCAAACTGGTCACCCACAAAATTGTGAGCCATCAAAGAAATGGTTCTTGTTTTAATCTCCAAAATTTAAGAAGCACTAGATATGCAAATTATGCATCTCCTCTTTAACCTTCTCCTAAATCACGTATTAACGTCTGATGACTTGAAGCTGTATTTTGCAGAAAGTGCAATTTTTCACCTTATTCCTCACCAGTCTGCTATGACCCCACCGGCTATCCTAACTGTGCATCCCAATGACTTCTTGCTAATCCCATGTCATATGGATGTCTTCCAAATTTCAGCCCTACTCTGCTGTATTCAGGTTTTCAGCATGTTATGTTGTCCGAATGGTCCATGACAACCCTACCATAAATGCACATAGAGACACATACAGACCCAGGTAGGAAATGTGGTCACGGACTTTCACTAGTTACGGCCAATGCTCATTATTCACAGATTCCCTATTTGTGAATTGGCCTAATCTGACATGGATTTGTAATCCTAAATCCAACACTGCAGCACCTTTGCAGCCATCCCTGGACACGTGCTGAGTGAGGAAAAACTTGAGTCCCCAGATGTACATGTTTCCAGCTGAGGTTAAAAAGGTGACAATGTGGGCAGTCCGGTGGCGCAGCGGTTTAGTGCCGCCTGTAGCCCGGGGTGTGATCCTGGAGACCCGGATTGAGTCCCGCGTCGGGCTTCCTGCATGGAGCCTGATTCCCCCTCTGCCCTGTGTCTCTGCCTCTGTCTTGCTCTCTCTGAATAAATAAATAAATCTTTAAAAAATAAAATAAAATCCAGATTAAAAAAAAAACGCAACAATGCTTTGCCTTCTTGTTTCTCATTTTGTAAACAAGTGGTTTTGGTGGTTTATGTGGTCTCATTTTTTTCCTTTTTTTTTTTTTTTGTTTAAAATGTCCCCCAAGCAGCACACCTGCGGGACTCAGTTGGTTCGGCTCAGATTGCAATCTTGGGGCCTGGGATGGAGCCCCACATCGGCGTCCTGCTCAGCAGGCAGTTTGCTTATCCCTCTGCCTCTGCCACATGCCCCTCACCCCGCTCATGTTCTTTCTCTCTCTCAAATAAATAAATAAAATCATTTTTAAAAATGTCCTCCAAGCAGAGTGCAGTAGCCTATTTTCCCTAAGCTCAAGAAGGCTGCAGTGAGCCTCAAGGAGAAAATAAACCTGTTAGGTAGGTTCCATTCAGGCACTAGCTATAGTCTGGGAGGTATGGAGTCCAACGTTAGGGAATCAGCAGCATAAACTAAGTAAGTTTTTGATAAACAGAGACACTCATAAGACAAGAGTGTGGACTGGTCCATCGGTGAGAACGTGTGGCCAGGGAGTGTGAGGAGGCAGCTTCGATCTACCGTAGGAGTCCAAGGCTTGCTAATCCGACATTGGCCGGGCTTCACAGAACATGACCACCACCAACAATGGCCCTCAACCGTACATCACAATTTACTAGAATTGCATATTTTGTTAGGAGGACAAAAGACAAAGACCAAGAAGACATTATACGTGTGCAGGTTACTTGATAAACCAAGCAACCTCAGAAATCCAGCCATGGGTGTCCCTTTGCTGACTTCCAGCGTGGAAACAGAAAAGAATCACACATTCTGTCTTTGCTCCTGCCAATTGGCTGCACACGGTTTAGGGATGAGCAATTCGGAACAGATTTGGCAATTTTATATACGCTTCCTGCCGACACCAATCACAGCACCTTTTTATGTTTAGTTGCAAATAGATCTTCAGATAAATAATTGGTACATAGTCATGCTAATGAAATTGTATTTATCTTCAAGCATTATTCACCCTACTTAATGGCTCTCAATATTCAACTCTGTGACCTGAATTGTATACTGCACCTTTTCAGACTGAGACTTGGAATATTTTTTAAAAGAATGTATCTACCAGATCGCCACGGCTATCTGCTAGAGCTAAGTCTCTTTTCAGGGCTAATATGAAGACTGCTTTCTGGAACTCGGAGGTTAACTGAGCAGGTGGCCTGGAAGGTCAGATAACTAGTTTCCAAGACCAAGTGCCCAAGGATCACAGACTCCTAGAAAAACACCGATAGAGGGTTCTCTGACATGTACTTTACGGCTTAGTACTCTAAAAACGTTGACCACGTTTCATTATGGATGTTTGCCTGTATATCTAGCCTGTGTGGAGATTATTGAAGAATTTGGGAGCCGGAGAGACAGAAGAAGTCTTGGTTTAAAAAACCTTGGGCACTAGAACTAACATAGAAGTTTCTCAAAGTTGAGGAGAAAGGATGAGCTCTGAGATCATGAAGGCTTCTAGGAGGCCTTAGAGCAGGGCGTGGGGGGCAGAGGGAGGACCCACAGAACGTCCACGGTTTGGTTCTTGAATCCAATACATTTTAAATCTAGTTGGAAAGGACCTTGGATGAATGCCAGCAAGGACGAGCTTCACCCTGTGGGCTATGAGTGCTGATCAGAGTCCAGAGTTTAAAAAGGAGAGGGCGGGTATGAGCATCCCTGAGATCAGTCTTGAACTCCCACAGGAACCTAATGATGATCTCGCTTGAAGGCGTTAGGTCTTACAACCAACTCTTACTTTTTCCAGATGGCAGACGGCCTATCCTGCCCTTCACCTACTTACCTCTTGGTCAGTGAAATTCCCCCAAAGACTGTCCCCAAATATAAGCAGGGATCCCTCCTTTTGTGACTCTTCAGAAGATAGAGGCCGATCCACTTACCCGGAAATTTTCACCCACCTTTAGTTTCAAGAGGGCGAAACTGGCTCAGAACTCAAAAGGAAGTGTTTGTCAGTAACGGGTGCAGAATGTTTAGCTTAAATAAGAAACACTTCCAACCTCGATCCTCAGATTTGCTTGGCCAATACAGCCCATAGTAGAGGGGAGACCCTGCACACAACGAGGGAGCATCTCATCAATACCCTCAGGAAAGCAGGACAAGGATTATCCAGGTGGTAATCAGACTCAGGGTTTGTAGCGCACATTTGTACCGTGTAGTTTTAAATTACTGAGAAATCAAATGATCCTCGGATAGCCCACGTGAACAACTGCCATCCCAATTTTACCCCCTGTGAAAATATTCTAAGTATTATGAGAAACTGTTTCCTTTTCCCTATGTCTTCCCAGGTAAAACACCGCTGCCACCTTAGTAAGCGGAACCGTGTGTGGCATGAAGTTTAGGATATCAAGTTACAACTTACCTAGTAGCATAGCATAATGGTATTAGGAAGCAGCTAGTTTAACCACAGTACTCGCCTGTGCTAGGCTGGGCAGCGCCCTGCACAAGCACCCACGCCCGAATCCCTGCAACTGCGAATACAGCACGTTACGTGGGAAAAGGGAATTTGCAGATTGATTAAGTCAAGGATCTTGAGGCAGCAGGGTGCCCTGGGTGGTTCAGGTGGACCAACCATCTTCACAAGGGTCCTTCTAGGCAGGAGGAGATCTCCCTACAGGAGGGCCAGAGGGAGAGTGTGGGAAGCTCCCCCCAGCCACTGGTCTGGGAAGGTGGAGGAAGAAACCACGAGGGACGGGACACAGGGATTTGGACAAAAATGCAAAGAAACAGATCCTCCCTGCAGCTTTGGGGGAACCAGGCCCTGCCCACACCTTGATTTCAGGCTTCTGACCTCGGAAACCCTAAGATAGTAAACTTGTCTTTTAAGCCACTAAGTTTGCAGGAATTTGTTACAGATACCGGACATGAGTGCACAATGTGAAGGAAAGGGCAACGACTCTTCAGAAGCATTAAACACAAAATTATAAAGGCTTTCAAATGTCTTTCGATCATTCATTCACTGTGTTTGCCCATAAGCTTTGGACTGAATCGTGTCCCTAAAAGGCCCACGCTGGAGTGCTCACGCGCAATGCAACCATTTTTGGAGAATCGTGGAGGTTACCTGAAGCCACGAGGAGGGTGCTCATCTGATAGAGGGTCGGTGACCCTCCTGGAAGAGGATGTATCATGTCTTTCCCCCCATCGAGGCCCACAGTGAGGTCTGCAGGCCAGCAAGAGGACCCTCAACGAGAGCCACAGCGCGGGCACCTTGCTTTGCCGCTGCAGCCCCCAGACCCGAGGAGCTAGGTCCCGAGCTGCCCTGGGAGCCCCCCTGGGAGTTCAGCCTGGCGCGCCATCCACCCACGGCAGGTGCACGTCGGGGCCGGCAGGGTCCAAGGAAGTCACCCACTGCTAGAGCTCTAGGCTCCCAGGGCCCTGCCCCTACAGCCCAGAAGGACAACCTCGCGTCCATGGGTGGAGGAAAGGATAGAGGACTGGGTGTGTGCGTATATATGTGTGTTTATGTATGTGTGTGTATGTAGCGGCACTCGTGTGAACGCGTAGACGCACGTGTGTGTATATGGAAGATTGCTTAGACATAGGAGAGGGTGTCTGCCACTTGCAACGACCGAGGTGGATCTTAAGGGTGAAGGGCCGAGCGAGCAAAGTCAGGCAGACACCACCTGGCCTCACTCCTATGTGGAATCTGAGAAGCAGAAAAACAAGCGAGGAGATAGGAGAAGCGATCGGTGGTTGCCAGAGGCAGGGATCCTTATTTAGCTTAAATAAGAAACACTTCCAACCTCGATCCTCAGATTTGCTTCGCCAGCAAATCTTTGCTGAGTCCAAAGATTCAGGCTTCCAGGTTGCAGAATAAATAACCCAGGGGATGTAAGGGTATAACGACTATAATAATAATAATACTGTGCTGCGTAATTGAAAGTTGCTAAGAGCAGATCTTAAAAGTTCTCATCACATGAGAAAGTACGGGGATGGGGGATGGATGTGAACTAGACTCGCCGTGTGATGACTTGCAGTTGGTACAAATATTGAGTTCATGACGTTGTGCCCAGGAAGCTAATGTAATGTTATATGTCAATTATACCCCGACAGCAAAAGAAAAGGAACAACAATTCCCCCTGTACAGGGAATCTGTGATTATCAACACAAACAATATTATATCTAAGGACTTAGAACAATATCTGGTTCCTGTTATGATAACATTTTTATTTCATTAAAACACTTCGATGAGCATATTTTTGAGCAAAATATCATGGCACGATTGAAATAGTAAAGGACCAATAGACAGAAAACTAGAAATCAAATGGCTTCTTGGTGGCTTTTTAGTAAGTCACCACCTCTCTGTAAGGGTTGTCTCTTTCCTTGTGATTTAAATATCGTAAGTTCATTGTGAGGGTAAAATGAAATGACACATGAGAATGAGCTTAGAGCTGAGACACACAGAAGTATAGTTTATTAGGCTAATTTACTATTCGTATTTTTAATATCATGATTACATCTCAGGAAACAGAAAGTACCAACCTCCGGGATTTGTCACCTTTGTTATATCATTTAGGAAAAACCTAATGACCTTCTAAAGATCTCCCCATGGGAGTTTTAAACTGAGTTTTCTTCTACTTTGTGCTGAGCTCTCCTGGGTGACTGACGCCTGGCAGCTGTCCCCCTGAAGCCGACTGAGAGAAGAAGGAACCCCATTTCTCTCTGGCCCTCCCAGGAAAGCCCTGAAGGAGACGAGAGGAGAGAGGAACCGAAGGTGTGCAGGCCATTGCACGGAGGGCTCTGGAGGACCGGGCCGGGGGCAGCTCCGAGCAGAGGGCCCAGAACCTTTTCCCTGCTTCCCCACTGTCAGAAGCTAGTGACTAATACCTGTCCCCAAATTCTTATTTACTGTCCTCGGTTTTCAAACGGGGACAGCATGGTTGAGGCTGGGAGGCATTGGGGTCCCGTGGGGAGGATGTGCTAAGCTGGACCGTGAATCTCAAGCTGTCGACTTGTTTCTGTTGTATTTTATGACCATTTGCTAGTTCTTGCCAATAGTTCTAATGTGGCTGAACTTAAATCTACACCAAATCTACACTCAACAACCTGGTGGGATGTGAGATGGCTCAGAATAAGCCAGGGTTTGGAGAGTCAGCATGTAAAATGAACGGTGTATTTTTTTTAAGATTTTATTTATTTATTCATGAGAGACACACAGAGAGAGGCCGAGACACAGGCAGAGGGAGAAGCAGACTCCTTGTAGGGAACCTGATGCGGGACTCGATCCTGGGACCCCGGGGTCACTCCCTGGGCCGAAGGCAGGCACTAAACTGCTGAGCCACCCAGGGATCCCCTGAAGGGTGTATTTTATGTCTTTATAGATACTTGTGCATTGGTGGTAATTTATCTTGTTCTTGCACAAAACAGAACAACAACAACAACAAAAAAACAAAACAAAACAAAAAACCCACCCGGTAATCAAATAAAAAATGTTTCGTGCAATGTTTTAAAAAACTGAAAATTAATGCAAAATATATGATGAGCAGGATATTAAGATTTTAAAGACATAATTAGTTTTCTATCAGATAAATGGAGAGACACATAAATCCACACCCATCAAGCCATACAATTTTGCCCTAAATATCCAGGAAAGCAAGCAAGTACTTAGTACAGTGAAAGCAGCAACTCTTCAGGGACATAAAAACTATTTAATAACTCTTAGACTGCAGCATTTGTGACTTTAATTTATTAGCTTTGAACGTTTTTTTGCAACATGAACTACGAGTTGCTGGGTTTGAACCAACAAATTTGTTGATGATTAAATTTCTCAAGAAAAAAAAAATAGAGTGGTTATGTTGCAGCGGCTCCGGGGACCTCTCATTACTACCAAACAGCAAGTATCTTGCCTTCCCAGAAGGGCTCCAGGCTCTCAAGGAAGGGAGCAGCCATCCTCATAAGATTGATGTCTACAGGGATTTGGGGGTGGTGAAGCTCAGAGCAGCAATCTCACGGCTCTTCCGACATATACGTGAGCTGTGTGTGTGCGAGAGAGACAGGGAGATGGAGAGAGAAGGAGGAGGAAGCGGGGGAGAAGAAAGATAGGTAAATGGGTAGATGGGAAGAAAGGCAATGAGATAAAGAGATTCAAAAATGTTAGGACACATTATAAAGCGCTGAGTAGGCTTAGAATATTTCCTTAAATTGGGAACCAGTTTCCCAACTTCAACTAACATTCAGTGGGGGAGGAAAATGTGAGGAGACAGGCGGGCGGCAGGACGCAGCACTGTCGGAGGCAGAGCGGGGCAGCTCTGGGTGTCAGGGGAACAGGTGTATTTCACTACGGTAACAACCTGAATTGGAAAACCGTCTCCCCAAAGTAGCAGAATGTGACCATGTGGCCACCCCGAGTCCTCACTCGGAAGCTCCGGGTTGGGGGTGAGCCCCCAACGCTGCCGGAGACACCGGCTCTTGAGGACCGAGGGAAGCTCCCCGAGATCCTCAGGATTTCAGGCCCGTTATCGTTTAAGGGACGGGCAGGTTGAGAGAAAGGTGCGTCCAAGTCTGACCGAAGAACATTCCTGCAGAGAAGAGACTGAGACGAGCAGACGAGCGGCACCCTTTTATCCCCATTAGTCTTTAAATGATTTGATTAAAAATGATAAAACTCTTAATTGGACTTTCAGAATAATAATTAAGTAAAGCTGTTTTCCACGAATAGAATGGAACAAGAATAAGAAATTAAGGAAGAAAGTGTCTGCGATCACTATGGGCCTCCGAGGAGGGAGCCAGGCCGCCGGAGGGGGATGGAGGCGCAGGCGAGGGCTCTGCACCCCGGGCACCCCAAGAGCACCCTGCCCGCCCCGCGGGGCGAAGACTGTCTGGCCGGGCTCACACTATCAAAATCACATCTTGTATTTTGACGTGTAGGCTCAAGTATCAGAGTTTCAGCCCAGACCATCTTCATCCATTCGCGTAAAACCACTTTATATCGTAAGGGTCATTTCAAAATTATCGCATCTGAACCTCTGCACCGTCCCACACACGTAACTGGGACAGGCTGCTTGCTCACTTCTCACTTCTCACATCAGTTTTTTTTTTTTTTAAGATTTTTTAATTTAAATTTATTCATGAGAGACACAGGCAGAGGGAGAAGCAGGTTTCCTGATGAGGGACTCGGCCCAAGATCCCGGGACCACGCCCTGAGCCGAAGGCAGATGCTCGACCCCTGAGACCCCCGGGCGCCCTCACATCAGCTTTAACTGACACTCTGCAGGTTGCCTAGCGTCCCTCTTGTGGTCACCCTGAGGACCGGAGCTATTTCCTCTTTCCATCCCTCACACCTAGTGAACTTTACACATTTCGTAAAATAAATGAACAAACAGATGGATTAACTCCATCATTTTCAAAGTACTTCTCTTTGGCCACACCATTTCATGCAAAGAAAAGGAGAAGCCAAGTGCTTGAGATTTAAAACAGAGCTACCTTTGCTAAATTCCTGTTAAATTCACAATTTGTAAATGTAACTAAGCAGGACACGCTCCTGGTCACCCTCGAATCCACACGGTAACATGCCCAGGAGACATAGCTGTAGGGTGAAATGGGAGAAACGACTAATTTCCAATATGTGTTACATTTGCTCCACATTTTTTAATTGTCGATAAATTACCAGAGAATTCCTTTTGGAGCACAGAGAATAGATGATGTAGCCGTGGAAATTTATAGAAGACTATATGCCATAAAATTTTAGTGTATTGCAGTAGATAAACAATGAAGTTAACAATGAGAAATATGGTTCTGACTCAATGGATACGTGAGCATATATAGATATAGTCAATATTTACAGGCAGTAGCGATGTTTCTGTAGTTCACCTGTTCCACAAAGGATTTGAGGTTTGTTGGGAAAATGTGATCAAAAACCAAATTTTCTCCCAACCCAGAAATGCCCTGTGCAAAAAAAGAGAAACAAAACAGCCTCATCACCGAGTAAGCTTTAAACCAGAATGCGATGCACTTCACAGGCCATTTGCCGAGAGAGTTCAAAGACGGAGGGAACCTCATCCTTTTATTTGGCGAGCAGACGACACCGAGTGTTCTCAAGACAAACACGGCAGGTACACGGTCCCAAAACAAGCCCTGACTGGCCTGCAAGGGACAGGACTTCGCAGCACCACACACTACGCGTAGCTCACCTTAGAGTCACCTGGTAATTGGGGGACCAGCTGCTTTGACAATTGGCTCTCTGCAGAAGACATAACACATCTCTCCTACCTTGACAACAGCAGGTAGCTTTGTGACGAGGAGCAAGGTGTCCACCGACGTCCCACCCCAGGCTCCCTGCCTACCTACGCTGCTCAGGCCCTTGAGAAAGACGTTAAAGCTGAGACGAGACCTGTCGAAAGATTGATAGAAATTTCAAAGGCAATGGAAAGTAGTTGCAACGGTCAGCTTCTAGAGCCTCTGGGGAAAGGGAGGGTTGGAACTCTTTTCCCAATTTTCAACATGGCGTAGTAAGCACTTATTTTTATTTGTATCTGTCCTTGGGGTTGAATGTGTTGTACCGCTGTGTGAAAATACGGAGCTTAGGTTCGAAGGGGAGTGGAAGCTTTAAGTTGCTGCTTGGGAGGAATTGCGGGTGCCCAGAGTTTGATTGATTGATTGACTGACTGATTGCCTGTTTTACTGTAAGAAAATACTGCGGAGATCCTGGGGCGGCTCAGCAGTTCAGTGCCTGCCTTCGGCCCAGGGCATGATCCTGGAGATCCGGGATCAAGTCCCACGTCAGGCTCCCGGCATGGAGCCTGCTTCTCCCTCTGCCTGTGTCTCTGCCTCTCTCTCTCTCTCTTTCTTTGTCTATCATGAATTAATAAAATCTTAAAAAAAAAAAAAGAAGAAGAAAATGCCACACAATAAAATAGGCAAACCTTGGTAAACCTTATTTCCAATGAATGTTTTCTTCCTATTAAAAAAAAAAAAAACGAAAGTCCCATTTCACATGTGCATGTTGGTAAAGATGCCCAAGAGAGGAAAAGAAGCCTTTCAAACCTTCTGAATCAGATGGCCTGACACCTTCTGACATCAGATGGGATCCTTAGTTGGCTACCTCTAGCCCAGATGGCAGGGACGGGGAGGCACGCCTGATGCTTGTCCTCTCAGGACAGGAAAAGAACAGTGTAGAAGGATCTGGAAAGGATGGAATAAAGGTAGAGATGCCCATCCAGGTGGGATGCGCTTCCGTCGTCTGACTTTGCCAGGATGTAACGAGGCCTGAGGGAGGAGAATGTAGGCCAAGAACCGTAAAGAGTGCAGGTAAGGTCCCTGCAGCGGCCACGGCCCCCAGAACCCGAGGAACTGAGGTGTGCGGGCTGCTGCTGGGCCCCGGGCTCCATCCACGCGCCGCCCCCTTCCTCCTGGGGAGCGCTGGCTGCCCGCCCAGTGGCGAGGACGCCTTCTCCCTCCCTTCCTTCGCTGGACGTAGGAGGGAACTAAGCTGTTGCTGTGCGCCTGTAGGGCTGAAATCACACATCAATGATCCTAACCCCCATGTAGCCTGCCTGACCCCCGAACAATGAGAAGGTGCAATGGATTAATGCCCGCCCTGCTCCTGGACGGCCCCGCTCTGGTAAACACAAACTTTCTCCATAACGGACTGGACGGGCAGGTCATTCTTGTCACTGCTAAATTAGCTATTAAAAAAAAAAAAATGAGGAGGTAATCAATCTGCACCAGGGACTGTTGGGTAAGGTCAGTTTCTTCAAGTCCTAATGCCTTAATTAATCGTATCTCGTACTACAAAGGAGAAGAAAAACTAAAACTACCATTCTTGAAAAAACATAGGCAAATACAGTGACATTCGTTTATTTGAATAAAATTATTTATGAACTATTCTTAAGTAAACTAAACTTTTATGCTGAGGCCATTCTTAAGGTGCGAAAACAAAGTTTGCATAAATAACCTCTGTTTTACAGGGAAAAAATACATATATAATAATTAACCAAAAGTTTTATAGCTGGTGGGTGTCAGGGCTTATGCTTGCATGGGTCTATGTCATCGTATTATTTTTTTAGGTGTTTAATGTGCTTGTTTTCAACTCCTGGTTTTGAGGCAGGTGTTAGTGGGGGAAGGAGTGTGGCGGGCCACGCTCGAGCGAGCTGTTCAGCCGACTTGAGGTGTTGTGAGAAGTGCCAGTTGACAACCAGCCCTGAATGACACCCACAGACCTGCAGACACTTGCCCCATTTCAGCACTGGGGATTTTCTTAGCTCCCTTTGCAGAACACCTTTTGATAAGAGAACTGCACCCGTATCTCACTACTCCGGCATCGCCAGATCATGATGCGTTAGTGCGATGACGTGATGTCGTCGAAGAGCTAGAGGGAGAAGAGCCTGAGATTGTCCATTGCAACGACGTAGGCCACAGGCAGGGCCTTTCAACCTCCAATGCAGTGCCGTCTACGAGGCACCTGACTATCTCCCTGCAGCCACAAGCATACCTGGATTTCCTGGCTTTGCATCAGCTACCTGGAGTAGGATTTTACCCTCCGCACCCCTAGAGCTGTAGGATTTCTAAGGCCGCCGTTCTGCATGGAAGCATCTCCCCTGAGGTCCTGAGGACGGCGTTGCTGGGGGCAGACACCTGCTCCCTGCCACCCCTCCAGCACTCCAGCACTACCGTCCCCGGAGCACGCCTCCGTCCACACCTGGGTGCCCGGCAGGTGTCTGGAGGTGACTCATTCTCTGGAGAACGTTTCCCTCCAGGATGTTTGGGAAAGTCCATTTAAACGAGGCCGCACAAAGTCAGCCTTAATAACCTTGATGGTATAAATATAGTTTTGTGAAGCACAGAGCTCCGCATAATTGGATCCTCAGCCTGGAGAGAGCCTTGCACACAGACAAGAAGGGACCTCATGCTAGCCGAGCAAGCCGTTTCAACGGTAATTTTGCCATAATACGGTCCTTGTGGAAAAGCCTAGGAGAGACTTTGGGTATCTCTAAGGCCGTAGAGCAGTGTTGAAGAGGATAGAAAGAGGTTTTCAATCAATGTGATGGCAAAATGCTGTGGTGGGCCTTTTCTTATTCGAATACCCATCTTTGTTTAAGCTGTCGTATTTCACTTTTTGGTAATTGAGAATGGTCATTTTATGCCACAGAATATAAGAATCCTGGTACATCAATGAAGAAAATGTGTTGGCTAAAGGCTTCCTGTTACATAAAAGCCGGGAGAGAGAACTGGGATGACGAGAAACGTCTAGCAATTTGATTATTGTTATGTGACTTAGAAAGGAAGCAATAATTCCTGATTCTGTCCATTTAACACAAATAAAAATCAGGAAGACATTCATGACATTGAGATGTTTGTATAATAAATTTATTTTTCGGTTGGGGGATAGCTAAGACACTGATATGTCAACTCACCTTTCTCTTCTTGTTTTCAGAATTAAGACCCGTTGCCATTTGGGTTTGGTTGTGTCCCACCAAAAACGGACCTGTGGGAATCCTAACCCCCCAGCAACTGAGGATGTGATCTAATAGGAAACAGGGTCTTTACAAAGATAATCAAGTTAAACATGTGGTCTTTGGGGTGGTCCGCCACTGACAGGAGTGAAATCCTTAACAAGAGGGGCATGAGGACATAGGCCTGCACAAAAGGACCATGACGGGACAAACGGCACGGGGTGATGGGGCCGCGATGCAGAGGTTGCTGGGCTTCACGTAGCTAGGACGGGAGGAAGGAGCCCCTTCCTCAGGGAGTTTCAGGCTCTTCGCCCATCAGCCCTCTGGTCCCAGACGCCCAGCCTCAGAAGAGCGAGACAACACGTTTCTATTCCAAGCCGCCGGTTTGTACTCGCTAACGAGCACAGGGGCACCTAGGATGACGTAGACATGCGTCCTCGCTATGAAAATCATGTATAAAGTCATAGGAGAGTCTTAAAAGCAAGACAACAGGCCCAAAATGGAGTTGCTCATGCTAAGCCCTATGTCATCAAACCAAGACGTAGTCCTAGTTAGGCCCTCCCCAAAACGGAGCCATAAGCCACCCAAGCAGGATCTCCTGATCATAGCCATGGGGGACCTCGACGATGGCCGGCGGCCGCCCCATGAAGGAAATGACCTTGTAGGAACCAGCCCCTGCTCTGCCTGGGACGGCTTCCCCGTCTCCCTGGGAAAGTCCTTCCTTCCCTCCATATGCTAGATTAGATGCTGCCTGGTTTGAAGCCGTTTTCGCCAAAATGAACTCTTAAAAACGTAGAGCTGTACTAGCGCCAGCGAGAGAATGGAAGAGACAAGGAGCAAGCAGGCGGAGGTCCCAGGCGCCCCAGGACTTCACCTTTCCTGCAGCCGTCGCAGGGCCGAGCTTGCCCACCTCCGAGCTCGGCAGCTCTGGTGGGAAAGCTTCCAGACTTCACCTGAGCATCCGTTTTTCTGGATGGGGTCGGACTGACGGGTCCTGGGGTCAGACTGGGTCTGCCTTTAGCTGGACTGGGTCCAGCGTGGGCCTCACGTGACTCAAATGGTGCTTTGTTTTAAGGCTGCACGAGCACGTTAATGGTAGCAAGGATAGTCGTGAATTACAGGGGCCCCCGGGGAGCACTTCCAAGCTGAGTACATGCATCCTTTAGGAGCTGTCCTAGAGCAGAAGGGGCCTCACTCATAAAGGGAACAGAGAAAATTATTTTTCCTCCTCTACCATTTCTGGGGGGCCAGGATGGGACCTGTGAGGACACTGGCTCCAGAGCCTGCAGACAGGAACCAGGGAAATCTGACAGAAAATGCTCCCCCTATGCTGCTAGATGTGGCTGGACAGAATTTTAGGTTGTACTCCAGAGGGACCAACCAGAATGGGCCAGCAATCAGGGGATTTGTCTTGAGTCTTTTTTTTTTTTTTTTTTTTTTTTAATTTCTGGAGATCTTTGGGAGTAGGGTAGGTAATATCCTTCACACCTTCTTTGGGGAAACCTCACACATCAAGGGATTGGTCAATGCCAACAAAAATATATAAGGTTTATCCTAGCTGATACCTGACAAGATATTTGAAAATATATATATTTTAATTGTTTTAAGGTCAGAACTTGGTCAAGTCAGAAGCTGACATTCAGAGCCTGATAGGAATGTTTTTAGGGCTTCTCCCCTAAGCTAAGTGAAACGGCTCTCCCTCCCCTGGCACCACTAGGGGAAGGGTGTTTGGATACCAGCTTTCATGGCACAGCCTTTCAAAGACTGTGTGGGTGGCAATCAGCGTCCTGCAAGCCGAATAAGAATGAATAGTGGCCTAGACACCGAAATGATCCACGTGCCTCCTCCACGCCGCAGCACAAAGCCTGTCCCCCGCCGAGGAGCACCTCCCAGCCCCGTTTCATCTGAGTGCCCGCCGGTGGCTGGGGGCCGCCGCCTGCGTAGCAGTGCGGTCGGGGGCACGCCGGGCTCTCACACTCTGCCTGCCAGCTGAAAGGCTAATCCATTTTAGTTCTGGAAGACTTTAAACCGGATGGAAGCCAGATTCAGCAGGTGCTATGCCAGGCCTCATAGCAAGCCAGTTGTCTTCAAAGATGTTCCTACCAGACCCCTGCAGGCTGCCGTGCTGGAAGGCCGTGCTCGATGCATTCCCTCTGGAGTCAATTAAGTTATTTTACCCTTAAAGTTTCCCTCCTTCCTCCCAGCGTTCAGGAGGTCACCGAAACACACTCCCTGCTTCCAAGCACCGGGTTTAGGATGTACTTCAGTACTTCAGCCTGTGTCTCTGCAGAGCGGCTACATTTGGTTGGCAGGGCAGGGTGTGGTGGGCAGAGCTTTCAACTTGGGCTCTCTCTTTTTTTTTTTTTAATTTTCACTCTTAACATTCCTCACACTAGGAATACGGGCTGCAAGGTTTAATATTAACCACTTGTGGGCCTGAAGGGCTAAATACCCAGAGATGCATGGTTCTTCTTCAGCTCCACAGAGTGATGACGAGTCCTTGTTCCTGGCCACAACTGTCGCAGAATTGAAAGTGACAGAATGATTTAGAGACGCGTGTCTAAGCACTCAACAAGTGATGAGGGAAGCCCCCTCTCCAGCCTTGCTCAAGCTTACACAGCCTCTTCCTTTGCCAATTTATAATTTTCCCCATCTTATGCTCAGGTCACAACTACACAATTACTTCCCAACAGAAAAGAAATGCCTGACTTTCAGAATAATTTCCGAGTATGCCGAGAGCAAGGCAAGGATTTTGTTTTTGTCATATCTGACGGTCTGTGAAGAATGGTTTCTTTCCTATTGGCCCATGAACCTGGCTTCTTTTATTATTTTTTTTCTTAAGGACCACAGTACTTGTCCCACTTATTCAAAGAGCTAACTGATTTTAAATTGCATGGCATTCAAATTTAAATAATGAAATTAAAATGAAATGAGATTCTACTCGTCAGGCTCTTGCTCTCTTGCTTTCCCTCCCCCTCCCTCTCAAATAAATAAATGAAATCTTTAAGAAAAAAGAACTTGCAGAGATAGGTAGATGAAACTTCAGTTTTCCCAGAGAGATATCACACGATTTGTTAGGATCCTAATTAAAAATAGAAACGAAGAGGATTCCCAGCAGAATTCTGGACTGAGTATGGGCATTTGCAATTGCGTGGAGGATGTGCTTTCTCAAGACAAAGATATAATCCAAGGAAGAGGAAGATGGTGGCTCCAGGAAATCTGGATCCAGCTGAGCGTTGCTGGCTGTGCAGAAAGCCTATGAAATAACCATTCAGGATGGAAACGAGGAGATGGGAATTCAGGGAAAGGCTGCAGGCAAAATGCAATTTTATAGGATGGAAACTGTGGGAGGTGAAATAGCGGAATACGCAGACAACAAAGTGGCAAATAACATAAGATGGTTATTTTTTTTTTTCATAAGATGGTTATTAATGCAAGGGAAATAAGTGCAGGGAAGTGAATGCAATTTTGCTACTAGACCGTGCAGTGGAAGGAAACGCTGGCTTTGGTCGAACCAGCGCGGTGACGCCGTGATGTTAGGAGGGCGAGCAAAGCACCGGACCTGCCTGAGACTCAACTGTTACTCTCGGCATGGAAATTCAGGTGGTTCCCAAATGGATAAATCTACAAAGAATAGCATAAGGAGGTTCTTTTTTTTTCTTTTTCTTAATGAATATGGAGGTAACCACTGGAGAGTTCAGGGAAATTGTTAAATACAGTTGCATCTAGTGAATGGGAGGGGTGAGACAATAGAAAAAATAGAGCTGTAATTTTTTTAACGATAAATCAATATCACTATTAACGGAGTTCTTAATATTAGACATGCATCAGTCTGATAAAAATTAAAATAAGAATTTATGCTACTAAGTGAGTTGGCTCACTCAAATTCACATAAAAAAAGGCGTGGAAAATTTAAAGTTAGAATCCATTTCTCCAGATCTTCTAGAAATCTCCAGATGAATTTTTCTTTGAGCAGTTCAGTGAATGAACGTTTTGGTGAGATCCTATGATCCAACCACCCTGTGGGCACGGAGAACTCAATGTCAAATGCTATCCCCAAGGTTGGCCTTGAAGGGAGGAAGATTCCAAGGATTCCAGTCCAAGCAGGTGGGTGACACAGTGGGGCACTCAAGGTGCTACAGCTTGAGGCACACGTGGGCCTGCAGGCTGGCGGGGAGGATTTCAGAGTATTGAACGGGAAGGGTCGCGGTGCTTGGAAGAGAGGGGAGTCGCAGGATCCAAGAGTTAGCGTGTGTGAGAACTAAGTATTTTAGGACAAGCAGTGAGTAAATCCAAACGTGGTGGTGTAGGAAAGTTGGAAGATCAGGACTCACAAAGGGTTTTTCTACCCATCCAATTTTCTGAACTATTGAAAATTCGACTACATTCGTTAGGCATTTAAATCTGACTCAACTACAGAGAAGACTACTCTCCTTACTGGAACCAGGACACATGTCACACGTCGCGTGGATGGTCTGTTTACCCTTAGGTCTCCTTATGGAAACCCAACCTGACATGTTCAGCTTCTTGAGGTTAAAAACTCCTAAGGCAAACCTGGTGTTAATATAAAGTAGTGCTTAAGAGCATGAGCGTTGGTCCCCCGGCTAATACAGTATTTGAGCAAATTTCCTGGGCTTTCTGGAATCTGATTGCCATATTTATTGAAAGAATAGTTAATGTTATTTATTTAGTGTGTTGTGACATGGCTTAATTGAGATAATATAGCAAAAGTGGTCAGTAGGGACTTGCAGATGGTAAACTCACAGAATTCCTCAACCTTCCTTCTTGGCTTGAACCCTTCCCTCCTCCTCTACGTCTCCCTAGCTGATAGAAAGAGAAAAATGGAAGACCTCACCTTTAAAAGACAGATCCAGGAATCAAAAATAAATATTTTCATTTGAACTATATCCTTCGTCTTTCTATTCCCTGGCCAAGTCTAATCCTATAAAACTGAACCACAGTAGGGAACAGCACGCAGGAGTGATAGGGTCTTGGCTCCATACATCGCACCCAGCAGCCACCGGCGCAGAGCATGGCACCACCAGGAAAGCACTTTTGTGAGACCCTCGTTCCCTCTCAGAACGAATCTCCGAAGGACTATTTTAAGCAGGGTAGGAACAGTCCTACAAAAATCTCTTCTAACGTCAGATACCCTTAAGGTGTCCTCACTCAGGAGCGCGTGCGCCGTTTGCACATGTTTTCTCTTGCAGGTGATGTTGGTGACAACGCGGGTCTGTCTTTCCCCTGGAAGAGGAGCACGTGTAGAGTGAGATGCCTCCTGTTACCCTAAGAATCACTTCCCGTTCACCGTCGTCTCTGAGACCTTGACGAACTGCCGTGACAGAGAAGTCCAGGGGTGGATGTGAGCGCTGAGTGTCCCCAGGAGGCCGCGTGTCCCTCGGCCTTAGCAGCCCGGTGGGCACATCCCTGGAAGCCCCTTTCCAGACAGCTCACAGCGGGAAGGGGCTTGTAGCTACAGCAAAAACAGGGGAAGGGAGGGGGAGCCCTGCGCCCTGGGCATTCTGAGTCCCCCTAATTCTTTAAGGGAACCCATGGCCATGGGGGGTGTAGCGGCACATCAGGAGCAAGACCAAGGCTGTGGAGCCGCCCGCTGGCACCTCGGGGCCTGCCTGGTGGGAGCACAGGCGCGGCGGCCATGGGGCTGCATTTCCAGGGACTTAAGGCTTTGACAGCGGCCTTCTGCTGCCTCGGACCCTGCCACGGGCTGCGCGGGTGTGAGTGTGACAACGGCCGCGATGCACAGCCCCCCGCCAGCTGCGATGACCTTGAGGCGCGCGTGAGGACACTTGCTCCGTGGTGCTCACCAGCAGGCCCTCCCTGTGCCCGCACTCACGCGCATCCCATTTCCTCAGCCTGAGCAACATAGTCAAAGAGAACAGAGACTGTGCTTCTCGTTCTAATACTTGTCTTTTCACTTCAACAGGATGGATTTTCCCTAAAAAAAATCTGACCTCCTACCATGTGACCAAAAATGAAGAAATCAAGTAATCTGCGCCCCCAACCCTTAAAGAAATTGGGGTCCCGGGAGCGTGTGGGCAGCTGGATTAACGCTCTAACTGGAGAACGCTGGGGAGGCATGTGCAATGTGGCCGTGGCCTCCCCCGGGGCCTGGGCCCTGCGTCTGGACAAGGGCTGTGAGTGAGGCTCGGCGGCCGGGCGGGCCGTGGGGACAGGCGCACGTTAGGGACCCGCTGCTGGTCGCAGTGGGAGCGCGGGTAGGAGGCACCTCTCCTGCCACTCGGACCCTGTGCTTGGCCCGGTGACCAACGAGGGATCCCTGGAAGGCACCTCGGGTCACACCCATGCGCGCTCACATGCATACTCACCCACAGCTACACACGCTCGCACACCCATGCACACTCACAATCTCACACTCACCCATAGCCACGCACACTTGTACACCCATACACGCTCACAATCTCACACTCACACAGGCTCACAATCTCACCCCACGTACACTCACATGCACACTTACCCACAGCCACACACGCTCGTACACCCATACACGCTCACAATCTCACACCCACACATGCTCACATGCACACTCACACTCACGTTCATCCACAGCCACACACGCTCACATACCCACACACACTCACAATCACACCCACGCATGCTCACATGCACATTCACCCACAGCCACACATGCTCGCACACCCATACACACAATCCCACACCCACGCACACTCACACTCATGCTCATCCACAGCCACACACATTCACACACCCATACACGCTCACAATCTCACACCCATACATGCTCACATGCATGCTCGCACTCATGCTCATCCACACCCACACACGCTCACAGTCTCATACCCACACATGCTCACAATCTCACTCACATGCACACTCACACTCACCCACACCCACACACGCTCACACATGTTTATTTCCACTCCCACTCTCATGCTCATACACATGCTCACACTGACACACATTCTGCAGGACCCCTGATTGGTAAAACCATTAGTTGGTTCCAGAGGATGAGTTCTCATAGAACAGAGTGACCGGGTGACAAAATGTCCCTGAATCCTTGAAAATTAACTCTTCACGTCCACTTCAGACTTCGTTCTTGGCCTTGTGTTCTCTCTACAGTGTTTTTTTTTGTTTGTTTGTTTTTGTTTTTGTTTTTCCCAAAGAGGGCCGATTAGTCAGAGAGATCCCAGAGGCCTTCCCTGTACAGATCCCCATGTCCCTGGCTGTAGCTTGAACTCCAGTTTCCTTGTTTCTCTGAAGCAATGACAGAGCCCCAGCTTGCTTCCAGAATCCAATTCAGAGATGCAAACCCCCTGTCAGTCCAGGGGTTGTGGGATTTCTCCAATTCCAGAGGAAAACCCCTTTTTAGGGAAGAGGAAGTTCAAGGTCTATTTTTGAAACAGGTCTTAAACTGAGTTCTGGGGATCATGTGCAAGCCCCAAAATCCTTTCCTTACAATTGTTCTAATTAGAAAAAAGGGACAATTTAGGGCCACGACTTCCTTCAAACATACTCAGCTGCATATAAATCAACAGAGGAGGAAGTAAGTAAGGAGGGGAGTAATTTTTATTTACTGCTCAGTATATCCCAGGCCCTTGATGCAGTGACCGTCATTTAATTCCAACTGTCCTATGAGGTTATTATCATTATTTGTCCTTCACATGTGAAGCAACTAAAGCTGACTCAGGACACCACCCACTCTGACGTGCACACTGAGACTAAAACCCAGGATCACCCCGGCCACGGAAACCGTGCTGGCTCCTACACAGCATGTAGCTCTGTCAGCAATCTTTATACACCCCTTTCAATCCAGTGTGATCTTTTTTCATGTAATACATTTAGATGCATCTTTCAAAAATAAATAATGAATTTGCCGGTGAACTCCCTGTAGAATAGAAAAAGAGAATAAATAAGAAAACCTCAGCCTTCCAGTTTCCAAGGCTCTCCCACTTCTAAAAAAGTTTCCACTAATATTTCCATGGTGCCATACAATATTATTTGACACTTAATACAGCACGATAGCAATTTTAAACAAGGTAATAACAAAAGGAATCATGTTTTATATATTTTAGGAGCTGCATGCTGTTTGAAGCACATACATCATTCTTTATGGAGAAGCCACTGAACTATATAAACAGCTAGTAATGCACGACTTTTATCCTCCAAACCATTACACTGTTTTCTATGATTTTTTAAGCAATATCATTAGCAAGTCAAGATATTTTTATCATAGAAATTCTATGACCTTCTGGAAAATTGATGGGGGAAAAAGGCTGAAAAACGAGAGTATAGTTTTGAGTGAAGGGAGTTGTGAACCACTGGATGTTTATAGTTCATTGATTAAAACCCTAATTGACAAGGTAAAGTGCTTCCTCTTTTTTTTTTTTTTTAAAGATTTTATTTATTTATTCATGAGAGAGAAAGAGAGAGGCAGAGACACAGACAGAGGAGAAGCAGGCTCCATGCAGGGAGCCTGATGTGGGACTTGATCCCGGGACTCTAGGATCACACCCTAGGCCGAAGGCAGGTGCCAAACCGCTGAGCCACCCAGGGATCCCCAGTGCTTCCTCTTTAACATGGATGAGATATTCTCCGTGATGTCCTCATGCCTAGTGCACGGTTAAGTGCAGGTTAGCCCAGATGCCAGACTCTAAAATCTTATCTGTTGCTTTCGTTCTTCTCCTTAATATATTTTTAAAAGCAAAAAAAAAAAAAAAAAGAAAAGAAAAGAAAAGAAAAGAAAAGAGAAGAAAAGAAAAGAAAACAAAAATTGGAACTATGATAGACAAATGTCTTACATGTTTTTCTCAACTGATTTTCTTTACTTTTAATCGGTTATGTGATTGCCTATGTCCAAGAATATGCAGTTTGTAAAAACGTACTATTTTTTTCTTATAAATTCATAATACAAACAAAAATATCTTTTAAATTTTAGCAAAAAGAACATTTAGAAAGGAAAGTTTTTTGATGTGTGGTCCATTTCATACCGAGTTGACTTCTTGACTTATTTTCCTGTAATGCTGTGATACTATCATTATTATGTTAGTTTTAATTGGAAGTATTAATCTTCCTGTAAAATCTATTCCTCCTCTTGGTAGGCAGTACTTCCATGGGAATTTTCAAAAAAATATTCACCTTCCGATTGTCCAAGCATTTCTCACAGATATAAGTAGACCAAGGATCTGTTGCTATAGGATAACAAATTGTATTTCAGTGGTTAGGAGGAAACGCTTTCTGGTGGGAATTTTATCCTCCAACTCCCTAGAAGGACAAAGGAGGCATGATGAACACTGATAAAGTCAACCCGTCATTTTTTGCGGTTGCGTTGCACAAGGCCTGGCTTCTCCCGAGGGGTGACCTGTATTTTTAACTCTAACGGTCAGTGATCCTGAAAGCGGCTCCGAGACACCCCGAGGTCACTCTACTCCTTCCAGGGGGTGCTTCAGCTGGCCGGGCTTTTGGCGGGCGGCGCTGGCGGGGGCCGCCTCGGCCTTCGGGGAACCCCTGACTTTAGGAGAATCACAAAATTGCTGAGCAGCACCATTTTCTCTATTTTGAAAAGATAAACTTTACAAAATGGTCTTTGTAAAGCTCAACTATGTGTGCTAACATGTGGCCTTTGTATATAAATCCATAACACATAAGCAAATATTTTGTAAATGTTCTTGATTTTCCATACAAGCAGATGTTGAAAGAGATGAGGAACATAAACAAAACCTTTTGAGGTCCTCGATAATTTGTAAAGCTGAAAAGGAGTCTGGAACCCGAGCAATCTGAGAAGCGCTGCTTCCGTCCACGCGTTACTCCGCCCTCCACATTACAGGGAAGGCTGTTTGGTCTATGCTTCTTGGAAAGCGAAGACAAATTCATTTCATAAAACAGATCTTCCCGTTTGCTAGTTTTATCTTGTTAAGGCTTTGGAATCTGTGTTTTCTACATAAGGCACCTCTTAATTTGGGCAGGCCGCATTCCAAGGACTCTGATGACCGCCTGTGGCTAGTGGCTGCAGCGTTGACCAGACTTGCCTCTAGGTCACATAACAATGCCTCGATTGCCTTTAATTTTTAAACAACTAAGCAAGTTGTCTTGAAGTATATACAGGTATTAAGCACCGATACCAGGCCAAGCACTAGGGCTTACTTGATTTATTTATTGAACTTTATAATTTATGTGGTTACATGTGTTTAAAACAGTTTCCTTTTTTTGACTTACCATCTCTCTCCTCATTTTTATGATCAATATTAGTGAGATTGACAAGCTTTCTGGTATATTTTCGGGCATTTTTTTCAGTCTTGTGCCTGTACATTTAGTGTGTACATCTCTCCTTGCTGATACAATACATTCTTTCACTGGAGGGGTCTCCATTGGTCTAAAAATGTCTGCATGTCACCATGTCTTCAACAGCAATTTAGCTGATTATAAAATCCTAGTTTTTTGGTATCTTTCCCACACACTTTGAATATATTCTTTCTTGTTTAGACACTTGCCTTCAGTTTGTCATTCCTTTACTAACTTTGCATATGTTGTTTATTTTATTAAAGATTTTCTGAAGTTTATACACAATGCATTTAGTTATAGATTTATTTTAAGGCATTCTGAAAGTTTTCACAGTGATTACACTAAAATAAATCATTTAGATTTTAATGCCGTTTAATACAAGCATCTGATAAAGATGAGCAAGTTACAAAAATAAATACCTGCCTCTAAGCTCTTTCTGTACAAATCTATTTCCCTTTATCACACTTAAGAACTGGGTACCATTTTTGGAGTGTCCCTCTGGAGAAAGACTACTTGGGAATGGAAATAAAAGTAAAATGTAAAGTTAATTTTATTTTTTTTATATACATAAATATAACCATACTGACTACACAGACTTTTTTCTTCCTTTACTTTAAAAGTATACCTTGAATATTTTAGCAAATTTATAGGTATAGAACTTTGTTTCACTTTTTTATTCTGAAATTTATTAAGATAATGTTTACTTAATTCTATATTTAAAAAAATTTCTCCTTACCTTAGCATGCCCTTTTCTTGTAAATTTTCTTGCAAAGTTTCTTTGTAAGTTTTCCCATCACTTCACTAAAGTTTTCAACCTACCTGCATACTGAAATAATGGTACAGTGGCCTTACCTAGATCACTATAGTTATAATTTTGCAGCTTTTGCTCAACTATTGGACAATATGTACAAATATCATGACATTATGTGCCCAAACACTATAGCATACATTTTCTAAGGATAAACATTTTACATAATCCCAACATTATTATCAAATAATACATCTAATTAATTAGCACAAATATTAATGAATTTAATAGTAACATTAAAAAATATAAAACTATCATTGAATCTCCCCATTGTATTAATAATGTCTGTCAAATGTGTTTAAAAAAAAAAAAACATGAAGCATCCCATCTTAGGCTAGTTATTCAATCTCCTAAACTTTGATCTACAGACTATCCTTCTCTCTCTTTATCTCTCATGAGATAAGGTCGAACCAGACCAGGCAATTTTGTCTTTTGCAATTTTTACACATTTGCATTTCTCTGATTATTTTCTCATATGTCCTGGTCAGACACTTTATAAATAAACCACCTAGCTGGAGCGTTGTCTGCTCTGTGCATCTGATCAGGGGTACATACCGTCTGTTTGTCCTCCAATGGCTTGGTCACTGTGTTCCCTGACACATTTGTCTATTGAAAAGGTACCCTTCCATTTGTAGATAATTCATCTGCTGGATGGTATTTTGATATTGTGTTAATAGTTCATTCTCAAGCAAACACTCTTTCACCTAATAATTTTAGCCTTAATCGATAATCCTTGAAAGAGTCCATTATTGTAGTGCTTGCAAAGTGATGATATTTTAATTATTTTACTCCTTGTGTATTTATGTGTTGGCCTTCTTTTGTAAAGAGATTTTTTTTCTTTTCTTTCTTTCTTTCTTTTTTTTTTTTTAAGATCTCATTCCACCTCCCTCTCTGGTTTCCTGAAGTATCGATATTGCTGTGGGTTTATGGAGGCTTAGTTCAATCCAAGGAGTTTGGGTCATTTTGGCCAGAGACTTGCCAGGTTGTAGGAACACGTCTCCCTCCTGGATTATGCTTCAGTGGCCAAGTCTAATACTCCATGTCCTGTGGCAATAGTCCAGGGAATGTGTCTGCACAGTGTGAGGGGATGGCAGAACTGAGAATTGCAAGCCTCTGCCCAATGTTTTGATAAAACTAATTTAATTCTTTTTAAAAAAGTGAATCCCTGCTATGTACTGACCTTAAAACTGAAAATAAAAACGAAGGAGGAGGTGGAGGAAAAGGAGGAGAGAGAAAAAAACAAAGCAAAACACAGAAGAACAAAGGAACGGAGAGCCAACCTGTCCCTTGCAGATGCAGGGAATGGTGCCAAGCAGAGAGGAGTGCGCTATGTGTGGTGCGGGGACGGCCTCCATCCCAGGGCCTCCGTCCCAGCTGGGGAAGGCAGGCCGGGAAGGAGAGAGACGCAGAGCCACGGCCTTCCCTGCTTCTCCCTCCGGAACCGCAAGCCACCGAGGCTGCTCCCTCACCGCGTCCCCATACCGTTTGGACGTCGCCCCTTGGAGCACCCAGCCTTGTGCCTTAAACAGGTCTTCTTTCATAGCGTTCTTGTGAGATTAAATGGGATCATCCATTATACTAATAAAACATCAGACATTTACCAGGTACTTAAAAGTGCCAGGCGTTAGAACACATGCTTACATGCTTACATACATTACATTTGATCTTCATTTAAATGCAAAATGCTGAAAAGCTCTTAGTAGAAAATATATACACGATGCTTGGTACCTGTAATTATTTTCATGGAAACTCTTCTTGGGCGATATATCTCTTAGAGAGGACGAGTGGTTATCCACGTCTGCATTTTAAAATAATTACAATTTTTAAAGCAAGTATTTTTAATTTGCTTCCACTCTTTATACCAGACACCTGCATGAACTGACCTATATATATTTACAGAACATCATTACCATCCATTCTAATCCTCTCAATTGCAGTTTCGAAATCCATGCAGAGAAGTGAAGTCTCCAGGAATGTCTCCAGGAAATTTGATCTTTATTTTAGGCAAACACTAAAGTTAATTAGTATGACAACATACAAAAGTGCGCACAGTTTGTGCTCTCCAGGAAATGCACGCTCATGTAAC
Source organism: Vulpes lagopus (assembly GCF_018345385.1). Lineage (NCBI taxonomy): Eukaryota > Metazoa > Chordata > Mammalia > Carnivora > Canidae > Vulpes > Vulpes lagopus. The sequence continues at coordinate 772,973 of NC_054827.1, forward strand.
GCACGGTGTGTACCTTACCAAAAAATCCTATCCTAAAACTGTATAGGGATTGCTCTCAAGTATTTTAGCACAATTTAGCAGAAGGGAAATGAGAAGCTACCGTGAGGTGACTTAAGTTGATTGCACCTGGTGATACAAATCCTGAAAAATCCTTCCTTGATGACCACATCAGATATAATGGCAGTGGAGTGTGTTTGAGCATGTGAACGAATTGTGGGAGAGTTTAATGAGATAAAATGCTGAAAGCGGTTTAAAGTGATTTTTAAATTCTGCAACTTAACCTTTCAGAGAAATACAATCATTCGGTAAGAAATTGAACTCGAGGATTGTATTTGTTGCTTTTGTTTTTCTCCAAAGCTGTGCAAGGTGTTCTTTGCTGAATTCACAATCCTTGATTGTGAATCCTTGATTAAAAGAAGGAGCCACTGCTACTTTTCAGCTACATAAAAGCCCGGTGACAAATAGAACTCATCGCAGCTACAAATCTGGGACAAATGAAAGCTGAGAGCAGCACTTGCGTCATCAGGGACAATCTCTGATGAAGGGATTGTTCGTGGAGTTCCTGAGACTGTCCCCCAAATACTTCTCTGTGAGAGATGGGCCTGTACCTGTGTGGTGTGTCCAGGACAAAAGAGGCTGCTACGCTTGCCCTAAACGTATAATCAAACATCAAGTCCCATCAGCTAAACCACTGGGGAAGTTCTGATTCCCACTCCTTTCAATCCCTCCTCCTCCAAGATCGGATCTGATGAACAAGCTCTTCATATACGCTGTCCTCATTTGTTTTCCTACGGTCTTATCTTCTTGGATGAAATATTTTATGGAGAGAGCAGCTAAATTTGTTTTGCTTGGCCTCAGCGGGGCTTTTTGTTTTGTTTTGTATTAACACAGATACAAGATATTGCATTTATAGACACAGGAAATTATTCCAAGTCTCATCACTGTTTAACTCGGGAGCAGAAAATTATGTTGCTTTCAGGTTTTATGTCCTTCAGATTTCAAATTAGTCCTAATGCTCATCCAGATCTAAATCATGAGCCCCATGCTCTTCCTCATAATGTCCTCTATTACACACGTGATAATACACATCATGCAGAGCCTGTTTGTTTATTTGCCTACCAGATCCCTCTAGGATGGGATCACCATGAGGGCAGTGTCTAAATCTGTCTTGCAAATCACTGCTTTCCAAATACACACCTCAGAGCCTAAGAAATGCTTTGCGCCAATAATGCCAATAATCACAAACATGTGACTAAAGATAAAGTTATTTTTCCCGCGTGATGATTAAAGAACACTAAGTGAGCATACGGACAGTATGTCGTGTCATTTATAAGATAAAATATATGTAAGACATTATTTTTATCTGCTATTTGTAAGATATCATGTAGAGCACCTGGCCCATTCGTTGACGTATCACAGCCATCACAACCGTCCCAGGGAAGGCGTCCTGTCTGAAGTTCTCAACTATGGAAGTCATGCTTGTGTTGGATGTTTCTGTTGGCTCTCTGCTCTGTGTGGTGATTTCAATGCGGCCTTCACTATCGGATCAGTTGGGTGTATAGGAATTGTATTCCACCAAATTCTTTGCCACGTGGATCAAGAATGCAGCTTAGTTCACGAGAGACATTCTTTTGAGACATGATGCTGGAAAAGAGGCAGAAAGCTAGAGATACATGTGGATTAAAAAGGTGCCACATAAGGCGTAAGGGAATGTTATATTTAACTGGAAAAAATTATCAATTTAAATGGATTTATCAGAAATTCTCAATCAAATATATTAAATTCAATAGCTGAAACATGGACCAGTGGAGTGTCTAGTGCGTGAATGAATTTAGGTCTCATCAGTGGCCTTTATCAAATACATTTGAGATTCTGGAACATCCTGGACATAAGATAGAAAATGGTATTTAAAGATGAAAATATTTAGGAATGTTGGGATGGATTATCATGTCCAACCCCACTTCTACCTCTAAAGACTTCTCAGGGATCACCCAGTGGTGATCACTTCCACTCAGCTGCTTTGGTGACAGAACTCCACCCCAAAGTCCTTGAGAAGCTCAGCAACCACTGGATTCTGAAGGCTAGTGGTTATGGGGGATGACAGACCCCTTGCAAGGGGTGGAAAATACCTTCCTCTTCATGTATAAAACAGAAATGTATACCCAGCACATAAGCGGGCATATAGTCCATTGGTAGTAACATTTCATGGAATGATTTTAAAAATGCTGATTAGGAAAAAAATACCTAAAAGACTGTCTTAGGGTGACAGTATGGAAAGACATTTATAAGAAGCTTGTATTTGCAGTGTCCACGGAGAAGATGAAGATGAATAATGCATAAGCCTTAGCCTTGGACAGGTCTTTAAAAATCACCTGGGGACTGGCAGACCGTAGCTATGATAAAAGGCAAAACAGAAAAGAAAGGAGCACACATTCCCCGATGTGAAAATACAGGGGACAGCATCCCTTTGCAACCAGAGCATGTGTTTTATTTGTTTCCTGATTGAGCAATACAATAAAAAAAAGCAAGTGTGTGGTGATGGACATGACCTGACTTGACTTGAAGTCCACACAGGCAGTTTCATCTTCCTATAATGGTTACAAGAAAATATGGCATGTGGCAATGTTGTCTCTAAAGTCGTGAAGAGCTGTGATACCTCACATGTCCTACAGCCGGGCACAAGAGGTGGGGTTCCTTTCAGATGATGGAAGCATCAAATACAACTTTTGCATCCATGCACATCCCGGCTACTACCTGATTCACAGAGCTTCCAGAGCTGAGCAGAACCCAGGGCAGAGAGGGCTGTCCTGTAAGTGGTTCTTCTACTGGAGATCCGCACTCAAAAGATCAAATATTGTCTGAAGTGTCCACGAGGGCTCAGAGGGCTTGATGGTCAGTGGCAGAGACATCAAAAGTGAGAGTTGGAAGAAACCACATATTAGGGAGAAATCCTGGATGGACAGGCTAAGAAAGGAGATGCTTCATCCACCTGAACAGGTGTTTCCACAGGACTGGAGCATCTCTGAAGCGGAAGTGTGGAGCAGGTCCCAGACTTGACTTTGAAAGATTTCCTCAGTTTTGCCCAAAGTTGATCATTCAAAACAAAACAAAACAACAGTAGAAACAAAACAAGTTTCACCTTGCAGACATGTTATGCTCAACATTAGCACCTTCAAAGCTAAAGAGAATATTGAATGAGATTTCAAACAGAAAAAAAAGTGATATACAAGAGAGAAAAAATGAATTAGACTGGCCAAGGTAAGGTTACCAGATAAAAGACAGGACACCAGTTAAATTTGAATTTTAAATAAACAATGAATATCTTTTTGATATAAGTCTATTCCAAACACTGTATAGAATGAATAATATGTTTTTAGTGTAAGTATATCCTATACAATAGTTGAGACATACTTATAACCAAAATTATATTTGTTGTTGATTAGAAAAACAAATTTAACTGGGTATTCTTCATTTTTATTTGCTAAGCCTGGCAACATGTGAAATAGGCTTCTCACCTGCAAACTTTGAGACTTCAAAGGATGAAATCATCTGGACTCTGAAAGAAAAGTTCAGCCCCCATTCATGTACACAACTATGATACATATGGAATAAAAACAATGATGATCATATATACAAGTAGTGAAATAATAAATAGTTCTAGTACGTCATCAGATGAAAAGGAAACATGTAGAGAAGAAGACTAATGAAACAAATATTGGATTGGTAGCCTAGAAACTGTGCGAGGGAAATGTAGCATCAGCTGTGGGGAAGAACGAGGAGGCAGAAAGCAAAGCTTAATGAATGCTTCATTTTCTGGGTGACAGAGTGGGTACAGTGATTTTTAAATATCCTACTTTCATTGGACACGGAGAGAATGTCAGTGCAGATAATGGCTGGCGTCCCTTCCCCTAAGCTAGTGAAACATATATTATCACGAAACTGGAAAGATAAAAGTCAACCTCTAGCAAAAGGAAATATTACAGAAGAACTTCTGGATAAGAAACAAAAAATATAAGGGCAGTTAAATACACAAACACAGTAAAAGACACAAAACTAGATCAGTAAAATCAAACAAAGGGGGAAAAAAAGGAAGGAAGGAAAGACTTGCAATGAAGTAACCAAAAAATAAGATACAATGACCCATATCAAGTATATAAATGGTCACACTCAATGTGAAAAAGTGCAATTTTTTTCTGTTAAAACACAGTCTGCTGAATGTAATAAAAACAAATTATAGAATGCATACACACTTCATCCTCAAGCAAGGATTAAGTTTGAAAAACAAGTAGGGATTGATCAAATCCAAACAAAGAAACAAAAAGCAGGATTGGCAATATCAGACAGGGTGAAATTTAATATTAAAAATCTAATTTATTTTTTTATTTGAGAGACAAAGGGAGAGCTCAGAGAGGAAGAAGGAGAAGCAGGCTCCCTGCTGAGCAGGGGGCCTGATGTGGACTCAATCCCAGGACTCCGAGATCATGACCTGAGCTAAAGGAGAAGCTTAACTGATTGAGCCACCCAGGTGCCACTGAAAGGCTAATTTATGAAATAAGTTAAAGACAAACCTTATATAATAATGTCATATGACATTAAATAGCCCAAGGGAGAGGACAAGGAGACATTAGCCATCTGGATTTTTAAAAAAAACTGGCCGCTCAATTTATAAAGCAACATTTATTATAAATTCTTAGGGAATTTTATAGTTAGTATTTTAGTAGACTATAATCATACATTTCTTCTTCAATCTAGTGGATATAATAAACCAAAACTTAACAAGAATACTGAGATTCGAACATAATAAAAGCACCTGGCTTAGTAAATTATGCAAAATAACATACTCTGCAAATAATGAAAATCGATCTTGATATGTTCATGAAAAAGTTACAAAATTTTCTAAACACTGACAAAGTAAAATTTTGAAGCATTAGAGATGACATTTGGAATAAAACTATAATAAAATACAAATATAATATCAAGAAATATTTAGCTACTATGAAATTTTAAAACATTCTCCTTAATTTCCATGAATTTTCTTTTAAATTAAGCTGAAATTGTAAATGGCTCAAAATCCAATGAATAATAGAATACCTGTTACTGAAAAAATGTGTAGACTTCAATGAGTTTTTAAGAATAAGACTACATTTTTCTTGTCATCATACAACAGAATAATAATCACCAGCATAAAGCAAAGGCTTAGAAGGTTGAAAATAATAAGGAAAAAAGTTAACTTAACCAATTAGGGAACAAAATGTATAAATAGTAAGTAAATATAAACTTGTTCTTTTTAAAACTTATTTAAGACTGAAAGTATAGTATGAAAAGGCATACAATATAATTAAGAAGATCCTGCTCTGCAGGGAGCTTGCTTTTCCTTCTGCCTCTGTCTCTCTTCTCTCTTTCTCTCTCTCTCTCTCTGTCTCACATGAATAAATAAAGTTTAAAGATAAGAATGAAGAAGACATAATCCACAGATACAGAAGAGATTAAACATTATAGGCTAATATTGTACGCAGCTGCTTTGTATCCTCGAATATGGAGTCCTGGACAAATTGGATAGTTTTCCGCACAGAATGAATAGTACCCAGACTAACTCGGAATTTTGCAGGAAGTTTGAATGCATCCCTGGAAGCACTAATGAAAAGACTGGACAGGTGATACGTAAGTAAAAGAGAGATTACTTTGATTATCAAATGTGAACTTAAACGTGGGTTGTCTGCTCTTTCAGATGCAGGGCAGGTGGGCGACCCCTCAGCTCCTTTTCCAACAGCAAAGCACTTCTACGAAAAACAAGGTAAAATGACTAGAAAGTGAAACAAACTAAACTCAAAGTGGTGGACTGACCTCCACATGATGATGCCCCTTGTCCACCTGATGCTTCCTCTGCCATGGGAACGCTGAGACAGGAGTCCATGGTCCGAGGGTCTGTCCACACGTTCCTTCCCACAGAAGCCTTGGGGTTGAATTGCACATGGCTGTTCTTTCCAACTCCACAACCATTGAGCCAAGCTACTTCAGATGGGTGGGTGGTCACAGGGTCTTCCAGCAAGGAGGAGAAGAGCTGCTGAGACAGAGGTGAAGAGCTGCTCCTGCTGGTGAGGGACATCTGGGGACGAATTCCAGGACACAGGCGCCCAACAGCTCATCCTGAAGCTAAGTGGCCCCTTATGTCTCAAACAGTATCTTAATTGTTACACGGTATACTTGAGGTGCTGCAAGCTCACTTTCATTGTCATTCTACAAAACACACAATTAGATCTGGGATTATTTTCATCCATATTTACCCAATAGTTGAAAGAAATAAGAAATTTCTTTCAGCCTTTCCAAAGAAACTGTCTGGTTCAGATTGTGCTCTGAGCAGACAGCTAGTGTTTCCCGTGGTCGTCTACAGTTGTCAGTGCCTTTGGATGCAAATCTCCACCCACAGTCCTGGCAGGTGTAAATACCTCGTACCCCTGGCCCCCCAAAGCCCTCAACAGGCCTCTCCGACTACGCAACCACAGGCAATACTTTACATTATCAGGAGGCCACTGCTGGCCAGCATTTAATGTGCGATCCATCATCCGTTGCCATGCAGGTTCAAACAATAAGCAAGCCTACACCAGATTCCTGTTCTGAGGGTCATTCTTCCTGACACCACTTCCACTACAGATTTTGGTATCAGAAAGGGTTGGGTCAAGATAAAGGAGATCACTCTAGGTGATCTATGTGAGAGGACATTTAATCTAGATTCTTTTTTTTTTTTTTTTAATTTTTTATTTATTTATGATAGTCACAGAGAGAGAGAGAGAGAGGCAGAGACACAGGCGGAGGGAGAAGCAGGCTCCATGCACCGGGAGCCTGATGTGGGATTCGATCCCGGGTCTCCAGGATCGCGCCCTGGGCCAAAGGCAGGCGCCAAACCGCTGCGCCACCCAGGGATCCCTAATCTAGATTCTTATTGACACCTTGTTGGAAGGACTAGAAAGCTAAAAGGTAAAAGATAAAGTTTGATGATTACAGCAGCAGCAACAACAAAAGGTGCAGAAGAAAATAGTTATTTGAGACACAGAGAGGATAACATATTTCTTAGGTCTAAAGGGGCAGATATGGGAACATACAAGCAAAAAAATAGAATGAAATCACAGCCATTCATCTGCTTTTAAGAGATCTTGCTCTAGGAAATGCCGAGACTGGTATTGGATCTAACAAAACTGCATAGAGATTAGGGCTTGGAAGAACCACGGGAAGTGAGTAAAGGGGAATCTGTGTGAATTGTCAGGAGCAGAGAAGTTCAGCTGAGTTCAGCTACTCATATTGCTTAGGTAGAAATGAGGTCAGCTTATGCGCCCTCCCTCAGCCTCTCTCCATCTGGCTCTGGCTTATGTCTCTCTGTGAGCTATTAGCCAGACATAACTTTTAAAATTAGTTGCTCAAATATATATTCGTCTTGGTGAAAAATATTACCTTTTTTTTCTCACAATAACTGTACATGTGAATGTGATTTTATTAAACCTCTCCCAGAGTTTGATTTATAAAGGCTTTTCCCCAAACACTATTATTTATAATTCACATGTTGGCATAAATCTTTTTGTAGGTCAAAGAAGTTTGAGACCTAACTTTATAATCTCTACTGCTCTGATAATACATAAGCTCAGTTTGAACTATTTTAAAGTAAAATTGAATTTCTGTCAACTAATTCCTGTGATTTTAATCTGGACCATAAATTGTCAAGTCCCTACAAGTATCAGCCATAGAAACATGTAAAAAGAAAATGATTTTAGTGGTAATAGCAGTTAATTTAGCAATTATCACATGGTGATGGGAAGTAATGTATTTCATTAAATTTTATTAGGTGTTTATTATGTCTTGTGGACAGGAGATGATATTTTGCTTTGAAATGAATCACATTTGAAATTATATGAAATTGACAGAAAGTTAACCATTTTCACCATTCTATATATATTTTAAACAGGAAATCAAATTAAATTTCTACGAAAGTAAAAGATGGATTTTTTAAGACTTTCAAATAGGATATCTCTTGTGTTTATGCAGAGAAATCTTCTTTTAAGAGGATTCATTATATGAGGTAACTTCAAAGCCTGCTAATTACTTGTTAACTCCACTTCTAGTTATATTCTAAGATATTGGGAGGGTTTTATTGTATTTGAAAATACTATTTCCTCCATACCAGCGGGGTCTTTGTATAATTGCATGACTTATTTATGCTAGGTAAATTCAAATCCATTTAAAATGCAGACAATCAGGGCAACTTTAACTCAAGCAACCAGTATTTAAGGGACCAAAATAATAACATAAGGAGAATGATCAAAGAAAGTATTGGAATGAACACTTCCAGGTACGTGAAGGGCATGAAGTAAAATAGAAGCTATCTCTACATTTATGATATACATGGGGTAATATGTGGAAGTTATATGGGCTTAGATTTAGAATCAGCCTAAAAACAAATCAGTAAGATTTTAGATCAAAAGGGAAGTATTTTTCTGACATGGTAAAGTAAGGCCATAATGAATCATTTCTCCAGTTTTCCCACAGGGACATCCAAAAATTGCCAAAGCTAGGTCATACAAAATAAAAATGTAGTTTTTGAGTCAAGACCTCGACATCAAAAGATGGGTATGTTCATGACTAGAAAACCAAAAAAAAAAAAACAAAAAAACAAAAAACAAAAAACAAAAAACTTCCAGCATCAAAGCTGGGAGGCAGGTATCCAAGCCTAAAAATGCCTCCTGGGTTTCCAGAACTTGACTCACCTACTGGCTATAGGCTCCAGCTCTGAGATCCACCCTAGACATAGTCTGCATTGTACCTCTTCACAGACTTACATGAAGACAAGAATTACACAGTTCTTCTCCATTTTCTGTGAAGTGAGTAGGAAATATAGAGTAGAAAAAAATTACTCCTGCCAAGTTCTAGAAATGTGAGAACATCTTGCCAAACACCCAGTGTCACAAGTGGAATAAGAAACCATCATCGATCCATTGGGGGTTCCATGTTTCTTCACGCACTGCTAAAACCCAGAGGGGACCAATGGGCATTGCTACATAGGAATGCTCGCGGGGCCCCATCCCTCAGCTTTCAGGGGCTGCTAGTGCAAGGAGGTGGGCCTGCCACAGATTGCCAACTCTGAGCTCATACACCACCACGAAGAAGGCTGAGATAACATTGCCCCTCCCCAAATATACATGAATGAAAAATCAAAGTAAGCGTCTCCAGTGTTCAAATAGATTATAAAAAATAAACAAACAAGGCAAGATCAAAATAGATTAAGGGCTATAAGGAAGATATAAAAAGCTTTTGAAAGGAAAAATAAAACTGAAATCAATAACTCAGTGAATGGTTTGAAGTGTGGACCATTAACCGCTATTGGAAAACACTAGCAATTTGTGAGACAGGACAGATAAAAGCTAATTAATATAAATGAGAAAAAAATATGGAAAATATGAAGGTGATATAAAGGAAAAATGGAGCTAGAAAACCCAACACGTATTTTATAAGAATTCTACACAGATTTAGGGAAAAGTAATACCGTAAGATACACTTCATGGTAGTTGTTCAAAAATGAAGGGACGAAGAAGTAAGCCCTCTTATCGAAAGTTACCCAAAGTCTAAAACAGGGTAAACAACAACGACAACAACAAAATATCTGGTTTTAGAAACCATATCGTGACATGAGAGAGCATCAAAGGCAAAGGAAAAATGTTAATAGCTACATACACATACAGACACCCAAAACCAAACACCTAAAATGGGAAAAAAAACATGATCAACACCAGACTTCCCATCAGGTTATTAAGTAATGGTCCAGAAGGGTCATGTGGCGGCTCCACGGTTTGCTCGAGATATCTGCTGTCCTCACTCTGGGGCCCATCTCCTCAGGAAGGATGCACGTCTCATTTGCGCGAGATGCATAGGAGCTAAGAGATTCTACGTAAAAATGCCATTTGAAAGACCATTGAATGATGCAGTTTAACTACAAGGCCATCAAAGCCAGAGGAAATAGCGCACAATCATTTTTGAACAAAGAAATAAAGACTTTGGAAAAATGTTCATTACATTTTAAGCATATATTTTTGTAAAAGGTGGAGAAGAGAGATATTTAAAACAGGTTGAAGTTATAATACCAAAAACTCGGTCATTGGCAGTGAGGAGATAAAATTTTAATGCTTTCTTAATTTCCTATATTTTGGGAGAGATCTAGATTAAATATTTATGCTGAAAATGTGCAGATGATCGTTGAATGAATGGAAATGGACGTTCTTTTTACAGTGCACTTGGAACGTTGATGAAAGTCGATCACACGGAGACCACATGGGAAGTCTCAATATATTCCAAATAATGTAATATGGATACAATTTTCTGATTATAATTCAATTAAATTTTAAATGAGCAATTAATATACAGTTGAGAGCTACATTACTTTTGGAAACTCTAAGCAGACCTCTAAACAAACCCTGGGTTATTGTCATAAAGCAGCGGGCTCCATTTGGGTTTTGCCTGCAGACAGCCTTTGCTGCACAACCTCCCTGTCACGCTTGGTGCCCCTGCTGTGAGCGCTGGGGGTGAGGCATGCGGCCCTCTCCTCTCACCACAGAAAGTTCACCCCACCAAGCTCTTTCTCATTCCTGGGACCCTCGGTAAAAACCCCACACATATGCTTCCTTTGCCCTCTCAAACCATTTTCAGACCGTGTTGAGAAGTCTACCTTGTTCTCCCCAAAAAGCCCTTATTTTAGTAACAGACTTTTTGCATTCCTTGGTGGCTCTGTGGCCTCTTGACATTAAAGCCAATTCAGGGTGGAGAGTGAGGGTGAGGATGCCCACTTAGCTTCTTCAGAATGGCCAAAACAATTATTAAAAAGGAAAACACTCCAGAATTGGTGAAAGAAATGACACAGAGCATCAAGGAAACACTTGCATATCAAGTGAGGTAGAGCCCACTTAGAGATGATTAGAAGGAAATAGAACCTACAATAAATTATTTATATCAAGGAAAAAGTATAAAATAAGTAAGTCAGGCATTCCATTAAAAATACTGGGGAAAAAATTAGAGTCACTCAGGAGTTAGTATAAAGAAACTAATAAACATGAGTGGAAATGAATAAAACATGAACAAACATTAAGATTTTTAAAAACACAGTCTTTGAAAGACAAGTGAAATATTCTTCTAGAATATCAAGCAAAAGTAGTAAAATAAACAACATTATAAAGAAAACTCAGCAAACTATAGTTGCAGGGGTGTGATTCAAATAATAGTAATAACTTTATTCTTATAAATAAGGGACAAGAATACTTTTTCTATGTTGATTTAATTATTGAAAATTAAACAGATGAAATGGACAAACCTAAACTTAAAAAATTAAGGAAACTTTAATAGTTAACCAACTTGCTACCTTCTTTTCACCTACTCCCCAAATAAATCTAGTAAAGATTCTTATAAATATATGCTGGAAAATAGTTCTGTGACTTTCTTTTTTCTAAAATACTTTCAAATATGGAAATTTTAGAAAACCTCCCAAATCCATTTCATGGGGGTATTTTTTTTTTGTGTGTGTGGGTAACATTGTTAGCACAATTGCATTTCTGAAAGGAGTAAAAGAATTATAAGCCAAACTCAGTCATGAATATAAACGTCCCATATTGTTAAAATGCTAGGGTATAGGAACTAGCAAAGTCTATCTATGTGAACCAGTAAGATTTATTTAAAAAATGGAGGAACGGTTCAAAACGAGAAAAGCTAACACACAACTACATTCAGAGGATAAAGAGGAAAAGAACAGGTTGTTCTCAGTTGATGCAAAATGTTATGCAAAAGTTGAACATTGAGTCAAGAAAAACACAGCAAACTAGGGATAGATATGAGCGCAGGTCACGTGCTGAAGGCTGTTCAACTGTCAAGCATTGCCGGCTAGTCAGAGAAATGCAGGGGGCCACGTCTGTGCACCTCTCCAAACAAGGCAGCGGGCTCTTGAGAAGTACAGGGCCTGCCATCCAGCTCCATTTTGCATGGTTTCCATGCTCGCGGATTTGCCTGCTTGCTCACATGTCTTTGTAAGCCCGATACCTCTCACGGTGCCCGCCTTGCCATTTGTGGATGCCCACAGGTGAAAAACTTGTGCATGTTTTCAGTTGAAGTCGAACAGGCAACACTTTGCTTTCTTGTTTCATCTCAGGGATGAAGTGTAGATGAGCCTCTTCCCTGAATCTTCCTGACTCATGTTTCTCACATTTTTGTACTTTCCATTGGTGTTTTTTTTCTCTTTAAAATTGCCTCCAAGTGTAGCGTTAAGGTGTTACTGATATAAAGTGAAGAAAAATACAGGTGACCTTGAACAACAGGAAGGTTAGGTGTGCTGACCCCTCCAGGCAGAGGAAAATTCTCCTATAACTCTTAGTTCCCAAAAGCGTGACTACTAATAGCCCACTGTTGACCAGAAGCCTTACTGATGAGATAAAGAGCACATTATTCGCTATGTTATGTGTATCCATATACTTCATTCTAACAATAAAGTGAGCTAGAGAAAAGAAAACATCATTAAAAAACCATAAGGGAGAGAAATACATTTAAAATATATCCTGCATTTGTTGAAAAGCATCCATGTATATGTGGACTCACACAGTTCAAACCTCTGTGGTTCAAGGTCAACCATAGAATGTGTCTCACCCAAGAAGGAGGAAGCAAAATGACGGGAAAATACTGTTGGGGGATCATATTGCTGGGCTGGGAGGAATGTCAATGCATGACTACTATACGTTAAATAAGGCGAGTTTAAATGAAGACACACATAGAACAAGCTTATTACTGACCTGTTGGCAAACAGATTGTGAGCAGAGGGTTGCAGGAACCTGTCCATTCGTCTGCTCTTGGAGCGTGAGTTTGGTCGTCGTGCACAGCATCTTTACAGAATGTAACTACTGTATTTCATGACAATGACCACAAATCACCGTCTTTATTTGGAAAGTTTTGGTATTGTCCAAATAAAAATCATGATAGAGAATTTAAACGTAAAATTTTGGACTGCTAAAATATAATTTTTAACAGGTCAGGTCATGACACTCAAAGCGACATAAAATGGACCCACAACCAAGATTCATGGAACAGATAGAGAACCATGAGGTGTTACAGCTGACTCAAGAATCCAATCAACTCACGTGTATTTAGGAAATCAAAAACACAGAAAGGAACTTACATTACAGATGCAAACCCAGTCAGTTTCCAATGATTAAACATCATTTGCATTTCTATGGACCCGTATAAACGACATCACCATCGGTTTTGTAGACAAAGTTGTAAAATAGCTCGGAGACAATGAAAGACACAGAAAACCACAGCCTGTGCTCTACGCAAGGCATCCGGTAATCTGTTTCGACATCTTTAGAGAAAGAAAGACATTTTTTATAAGATGTGTGGCAAGAATAAATGAACATTCTGTATGGAACCGCGTGCCAAAAAAAAAAAAATAGTGTTGTCGTACACCAGTATTCAAAAAAATCAGAAGAGATGATAGATGGGCAGTTAAGTAAGTGGGAGCAGAGGAGGGACTGTGCAACCGTTGAAAAAGACGTAAACCCCGGAGCACGTCCAGAAGGCCCACCGCCAGGGAGACCCCAGGGACGTGCCGCGCTCTTCCCTATAACCGCTGTCCTGAAGTGACCTAGGACCCAAAACGTGCAGGCATGAAAAACAAGACCCCCCCGGCCCCTGGTACAGCTGTCACCTCTGGGCCGACCTGCTCCCAGGTGTACTTGTGCTGGAACCACTATTCAGTGCCTGCTTGCTTAAGAGTTTGGCTCTGCGTTCGCTCTTGGCCGAACTCAAGAATCGAGGCTGGGAACAGGACTCGCTGCTAACAGATAGATCAGGAGAAAAAAAAAAAAAAAGGAGTCTTTCTTAATACTGGCCAAACGTATAGCACGCCCCGGTAGAGTGCAGTGACTCACAGAATATAATCAAACCCATTTTACAGAAGACTCTGGACACATCATGTATAATGTGGTTCTATTGATGAGAAGACTCGTGTCGCACATAGTCGGTGCTCTCCTAGCAGCAACTAAAAGCTCACAGACCTTGCAATCCAAACCCCATTAGGACAAACTGACGCCGAAACTTGGGCAAATTAAAACAGAAAAATATCAAAACAGCCCTGAGGAGGAAGAAGAGTTGGAATTAAATTCAGTAACATGGAGACAGTAACGGAGCAGATGGCTGAGTGTCTGCACCAGGACATACGAAAGACAAGAACAGGAGAACGGAAGAGCAGAGACTGGTAAGTGCAGAAAGTACAGTGGAAAAACTCTCTAGAGCAAAAGGTGCTACAAAATTAAAACACATATGCGGACGTGCAGAGGATATTTGCAAAGAAGAAAAGTCAGAAGTAAACACAAATCAATAAAATTTTAAATAGTAACAAAAAGGACTGTCGTCCAGGAGAGGCAAGCCACCCCGGGGGAGGAGATATAATATAACCTGCCTTATATTAATCAGCAAAGAGCTCGTTTTAGCAAAGTTGCATAAACTAAAAGAGTGATCTATCAGCCAAGCGGGAAGAGAGACGTGCCCAGGTGCCACACCGGGGGCAGCCCCAAACGACAGATCGTAATGGGAGACATTTCCGCAGTGAGCGAGCAGGACAAAAGCACCAGCCTGGCAGGTACCTCGAAGCTAATGACACGGAGTGTGGGCGATTATACGGAGCAGCGGGCCCTTCCTCCGCCATCCGTGGCAGGATAAATCACACGACATAATTAGTTTAGAAAATGATTTCTGGTAAAGCTGGAACCACGGGGCGAGCCCTCAGAGCGTAACGCCTCCACGCATGCTTCTGGGCTCCGGACACCCGCACTGGCTGCTCGCAGCTGCTGGGAGCCACGGCCCGAGTCCAAACGGAGCGCGTGTGGCTGGGCCGGGAAGCAACGCCTAGCACCTGCACGCAGGGCGTCCCTCGGAGAGGTGCAAACAGGCCGGCGGACACACGGGCGTGAACATCAGTGGTTCACCACCTGCCAACACAACCAGACCTTACAGACTACCTCGCGCTTACAAGAAATGCCAAAAAAGAAAAAAAAAAAAAGCCACGTGAAACGATAACGTTGCGGTGGAAGCCGGATACCCGCACACCTGTGGGAAGGGCTACGCTCTGCGAGGCCGACATCTGGGCCGGTTGCCACAAGGCTAAGCACATTCTCAGCATGACGTTCGGAGTCAGGCCCCGTGGTGTTTCACCAAATCAGTGAAAAATGTCATGTTCACACCAAGACAGGCACATAGGTTTCCGTCAGCAGTTTTATTCATAGTTGCCAAAATTTGGGAGCTACCGGGTGTCCCTCGGGAGGTGGTGGGTCAGTAACCCGTGGCTTCTCCAGAAGATGCTGTGCTGTTCGGCGCTGACCGCTGTAGCTGAACCGCTGTAGCTGTGCAAAGGCACGGGGGAAGCTGGCGTGCACGCTGCCCCGTGAAAGGAGCCCGTCAGGGGGGGCTGTGAACTGCATGACCTCCTGGACACGGTCAAGGGGTCAGTGCCTTCCAGGGGTTGGGGAGGATGGAGGAAGAGCTGCAGAGACACGGGGGATTATAAGGGCCAGGTCTTGCTGTTTTACGGTGGCAAGGAGTGTATGTCACACGCCCAAACCCACAGAACAAGTGACAGCAAAAGTGAATGTGAATGAAAAGAGATGTGTGAACGCGGGTTCACTGATGGTCCAGGTGTGTGGGGGCAATGGACGGTCAGGGAGGCCGTGCACGTGTGTGACAGGGGTGCATGCGGAATCTCTACTTATTTTTTAAAATATTTTATTTATTTATTTGACAGAGAGAGAGAGAGAGAGGGAGAGAGAGGGAGAGAGAGCAGGGAGCCCGACGTGGGAACTCGACCCCAGGACCCCGGGATCACGACCTGAGCCACAGGCAAACGCTCAACCGCTGAGCCCCCCGGGGCCCCGTAAATCTCTCTCCCGTCCGCTCAGTTTTGTTGTGAACCTAAAACCGATCTGCAAAATAAAGTCTATTTTATGTATTTATCTATTTATGTTTAGTTTCAAGTGTTTGTTAATATGTCTATTTTTTTTTATCGGAGTTGGATTGGCCAACATATAGTGTAATGCCCAGTGCTCATCCCGTCAGGTGCCCCCCTCAGCGCCCGTCAGCCCTCATTCTAGTTAGTTGACATAGAGCGATACTAGTTTCAAGAGTAGAAGTACGTGGCTCACCGCTTACACGTAACACCCGGTGCTCATTACAAGTGCTCGTGGAGAATCTCCTTAATCCCTACCAATCATGTAAAGTCTATTTTAAAATAAGTTATATTACTAGGGACACTGAGTTGGGCTTAGACACCAGAAGGAAAAAAATTCAAGAAATGGAATAAGAGGGACACCTGGGTGGTTAGCGGTTGGGCATCTGCCTTCAGCTCAGAGCATGATCCCAGGACCAGGATCGAGTCCCACATCAGGCTCCCCGTGAGGAGCCTGCTTCTCCCTCTGCCTATGTCTCTCTCTCTCTCTCTCTGTGTCTCTCATGAATAAATAAATAAATCTTAAAAAAAGAAATGGAATAACATTACAGTGAAGATAACAGCTATTATATTGGAGAAGTGAGACATTTGGGAGGTTCCTATGATGCTGTTTTTATTCTGTCTCGACCTGAGAGGTATAAGTACTTGTTTTGGAATTCCTGAAACTGAACATATTTTATAATTCATTCATAATGAATTCTTCTTGATGTTCTATACGTTTATCATGTATTATATGAAAGTAAAGGAACTACTTGCACATGTATGCAGCCCATAAATGAAGACGTTCAGATGCATTTGCCTCAACAAAATCCTTTTATTTGTCCCAACTCAGACATGCTCTTCCTTAGTCCTATAATATATGAACTTTTGCATGAAAAAATGACAAATTAAAACACTTCGAATTCTAAAATGGACATATCTCTGTTGGAAACAGGAAGCGAGGTTGTAAACAGTGTGTTAGAGATGTGCTCCCCAAGCTAAATTGAAAGACAGCTCTACACGGACTCGGATGTGAAACACGTGTGCTTCCGACGACAGTGATTTGAGCTTCAGCTTTCAGGTTAAGGTCCTCGTGTTAGAGGAAAGCTCATGCATTTGTTGTGTCGATTCCAAAAGAAAAATATCGTGCATTTTCTACTTTGTCATTGCCATACGACCTGGATGGGTTTTATTAAAGGGCAAGTCACTCAAGATCTTCCAGTAAAACTTCCAAAAGAAAGGAAAATGTAAAGCAAGAGTAAAATTCACTCGCACTCATTCATTCACCCCTACTGCACGCGTGGTAAGACGTTTCAAATATGTGGGAAGGTCTGTGTGTCCAGGAGCAGCACCGTGTTTTACATGACGGGCTCTATTTTATTCCGGAGAGGTGGAAGGTAAGATCGTGTACCCACCCATGTTTGTGACTTCACGAAGGCCACACGCGAGAGGTGGAGGCCATTACCTGCGATACACTGGGGACACCCGGGAGGTAGAGTCACAGACCACAGTGGGTGAATGAGCTGTTGAAGTAACGTCTGCAGTGAAGAACAGGGACTTCATCGAGCTGTGTCCCCAGATCATCCCCCCAGCCCCAATTTGGAAGCTGGTGTAGAGGGGCTCCCGGGTGGCTCGGTGGGTTAAGTGTCTGCCTTCGGCTCAAGTGATGATCTCAGGGTCCTGGGGTTGAGCCCCATGTTGGGCTCCCTGCTGGTGGAGAATCTGCTTCTCCCTCTGCCTCTGCCCCTAGACCCTGCTTGTGCTCCCTACCATGAACCTTCTGTCAAGTAAATAAGTAAAATCTTATAAAAAGCAGAAAAAAGGAAAGGAAAGGAAAGGAAAGGAAAGGAAAGGAAAGGAAAGGAAAGGAAAGGAAAGGAAAGGAAAGGAAAGGAAGAAAAAAGGAAAAGAAAGGAAAGGGAAGGAAAGGAAAGGAAAGGAAAGGAAAGGAAGGGAAGGGAAGGGAAGGGAAGGGAAGGGAAGGGAAGGGAAGGGAAGGGAAGGGAAGGGAAGGGAAGGGAAGGAAAAAAAGGAAAAGAAAGGAAAGGGAAGGAGAGGAAAGGAAAGGATAGGAAAGGAAGGAAAGGAAAAGAAAGGAAGAAAAAAGGAAAGGAAGGAAAGGAAAGGAAAGGAAAGGGAAGGGAAGGGAAGGGAAGGGAAGGGAAGGGAAGGGAAGGGAAGGGAAGGGAGAGGAGGAGAGGGGAGGAAAGGGGAGGGGAGGGAGGCAGCGGAGCGTCGTGCAGCTGGCGCAGAGACAGGGAGGGTCATGGTGTGCAGCCCGCAGTGGTTTGAGCCGAGCGCACGGGCGGGTCGTGCCCAGCGAGCCCCGGGGCAGCAAACATGATGGAAGGGGCAGCAAACATGATGCCTGGCAGGTGTCCCCTCCTGACTGTGCCTCGAGGTGGCGGGGCCGTGGCTCTCAGCCCCCGCGTGCGACTGGCCTCACGCGGGTGTCCCTCTCTAGCCCTGTCATCCCCCGGCCTCCCTGACGCTCCTGCCACCTTCCTGGCCTCCCCCCAGGTCAGCAGGTGCGCGGCCGGCTGGGGACAGGGTGCTGGGTTGCGGTCCTTGTCGTCGGATCCCCCGGCCACACAGTTTCACTCAAATGCAGCCGCGGCCTGGGAGCGTCATGTTGATGCGAACTGCAGCGGCTTCCTCCTCAGACATAGCTGACTAACTCAGGGTGTTGTGGTCTGAGACCATGGGCAGAACAAGGTGACACTCCGCGTGACCCCTCGTTTTGGGGAACCCACTCCTGCTTTTCCCAGACGCTCTAGGAAGCCGCTGGCAGTGCAGCACAGCTCACTGTTACACGTGTGTGTTCGATGCACGAAGTTCTGCTGTGACAGCAGGATTTTCATTGTTCTAATTCCCTTGATTTTGATGCAAATGGACAGATTCTCGAAAAGGCGTCCCCTTGGTAGGTCCGGGGTCCCTGGGAGGGAGCACAGGGTCGGGCTGGCCCAGTGTGGCGTCTGCCGGACTTCTGTGGAATGGCTGGCTCTCTCGATCACAGTCTCCGTCCTGGTAAAGGAGTACTCAGAGCCGGAACCAACGTGTCCCTCAGAAATCCCGAAATCTTCAGCTTTTTCAAATACATTTGCAATGAATTTTTGTTGTCTTCAGCTTTTTCAAATACATTTGCAATGAATTTTTGTTGATCCTACTTTTGAGCCTTCATAAATCTCACGTATTTTTTTCCCCTTTTTGGCATTTTAAAATAGGCAATCGATGCACAAATACAGATTAAAAAGGTAAATTCTCTCGTATAAAAATAGCTCTGAGAAGCAGTGAAGAAGTTCTGCAAAGGCAGTTTCCTCGTCGTAATAAAAACATTTTGAAGTAGCTAGATAACAAATCCTGAATTCCTCAGGATGACCTGGCCGTGCACATCGGTCCCTGGGTGTGAGAAAAGCAGAAGAATTGTGGGATGAAAAGTGTGTGTAATTTCGGGTTCAAATGTGATTCCGATTTTTCGATTTTATGTTGATTAGGCTCATTTCGATCCTGCCTGTGTTGTCGCAGTGTCGTGTCGGCCTATTGTGTATTCAACGATTAAGCACACCTACCTCGGAGCTGAAACATGAAGGTACTTTATGCAAGAAAGTATAAAATAGGCCTTGATGAAGGAAGAACAAAAAAATATTAAATTACAACTCTGGAATAAGTTGTCTGAAACCCGGCACTTTGCGATCGGCTCATGTATTTTAGAAGCCAGACACACACAGACACCCATAAAGCTCTTTTATTCTTTTCGTGTGTATATTTAAAAGCCGCAAGGCCGTACTTCTGTGCCCCTCCAGCACCCTGAGTGCGATAGGCCAGTAATTTAGGAGCCAGGTCAACACGTGGGACTTGTACTGTAATGAGAAATACAGCTCGGTTTCATGGGAAAATTGAGCTGACGTTTTCAGAGAGAACTATTTGTATTTTTCATAACTAGGAAACATCAAATTAAATCTTTTAAAAATAGTCATTTGTGATCCTGAGTCAAGAATACATATAATATACATTACACACACACACACACACACAATCCATATTTGGTTAGGGATGTTTAATCAATTGTTTCGTAAAACATTTGTTGGAATCTCATTATGACAAGACCCAAGGAAGATGCTAAAGACAAAGATTCCTCCATTTAGAATTCATCTTCAAAAGGGCATTTTCCAGCTATCTATTTTTAGCTGAATAGCTTAATCTGCAACTTACTGTTCTTTATCTGGAAAATTAGGACATTGCTGATCTGTTGATAAGAGCGCTGATATGTCAGGAATTCAACTACAGTGGAACCCAGGGATCAGCCTGGAAGCGAGCTTACCACGGGCCACGGTCCCAGCTCCATCCACGGACAAGGAAATGGGGAAAGCAGAAGGACGCAGGGCCCCTAAGGAGATGTGGTGCGTGTTGGTTCCTCACAGAGAAGAAAACTAAAACCCCAAGGAACATGCCATAATGCAGACAAATGGCCTTCCTCCTCAGACCGGCTATGAACCAGGGAGAGAAGCAGCAGGTGCACTCACCACGGTGTGCATAGTTTTGAGCAGAACCCGTGAAAAGGTAAGCAAAGAACTGGAGTCTCTGAACCAGCGTATTAGTAAGTTAAACGTGGCATTTGTACGAAACAACGCGATTACTTAGGTACTAATAAAAACTCCAGTTTTACTGACACATCATTCCATCTGTCATCCATCTGCCCAGCATGCTGGGTGGTGGACCAGGAAATCAAGGCGATTTTGCCTTTTGAGCTTCTTGAGGCCCTGACTTCCCTCCCTGACACGGAGGTCGGCTGCCTCGCGGTCGCTGGGACGGCAGCCCGGTGTCCCCGCGGGCCCGGCTGGCCAGCCCTCAGCGGTCGTGCACGCTTGCTGCTGTCTGCTGAAAACTGACCTAAAGTAAGTAAATGCAGAGTCAGGGCCCCGCTGTGGAGTGTGTCTGCGGTGACCGTGGCACACGGCTGGTTGGAATTAGCAGGCATCGGAGTGAGCTCGTTGGACACCACAGCTGAACCGCGCGAAGGGACACTGCTCCCGCTCAGTTCGGGGAAGGCCGTGGACTGTTAGGCCGCGAGTCCCCTTCTTTCTGGAGCGTAACAAGAAGGCACAACTGACCTCAACAAGCTCCATGTTAGCTGAGGGGACATCGAGGAAACTATGAGGATGGGCGTGCACCCCCTACGCAGACCTCATGGCGAGAGATGCTTGATGCTTCGCGAGGTGCTTCCACATGTCAGGGCGCGTCTGTCAGAGGCTCCGGTTCTCGCAAGGGCAGGATTGCCACTGTTCCTGCATAGTCCTGACTAGGTGATCCGTTTAGAAGTCGCAGGACGCCTGTGTAAACGGGTCACAAGGCATCGGTCGTTTGCGCGTGAGCTTCAGGATAAGGCCACTGTGTGCCCAGCAGCTTCGCGGCACCTGCTCCTCACTGCCGGCAGCAGCACGTGCCCGCCCGGCCAGCAGCACGTTATCCCGTGGGCGAGCTCACCTCGGTGACCTCCGACAAGGCTGCTCTGAGGCTTTTAGTCTGAAGCATATTTATATTACCTTCTGAGGGAAAGCCCTCTAATCTGTCTTGCAGAACACCGACATGAGTCCGCAATGAGCCTCCTCTCTTGGTAACTGAGTTATCGCTTCCGCGTGAAAGTCGATAGAACAAATATTGCTGAGAAATGTGACTTCCCATCGATTTGTTCAGGAGCGGTCTCAACAAGTGTGTGCATTTCAGCCGACAAGGAGCCATTGTTTGCTTTCAGAAGCAAAACATTTCAGGCAACAGTGCAGCATCGATCGCTGGTGTTTGCATCGGCAACGAGAAAGTGTTGGAAAGAGAACTATAACCTGAGTGCTCACTGTACATAAGGGACTTTGGGAAGAGAATCCAGAGACAAATCAGTGATTTCGGTAATAAGCAATATTGTAATAGGCTCTCAAATTTCCCATCGCTGTTGTCCTTCCTCACATTATTACATTTACACTTAATTTTCTATGTGCATTTAACAGTTTCTTCTGCGTAGTCCTCAAACCATTCAGCAAATATTGATGGACCATCCCCTAGGGATTAAGAAATAGCATAAGTACTAATCAATTGTAATTTTATTTACTCCGTTTCTCATTTCTTCAGAACCCAAGCACCTTCCTTATTTAAAATTTTTTTTTTAATTTTTTATTTATTTATGATAGTCACAGAGAGAGAGAGAGAGGCAGAGACACAGGCGGAGGGAGAAGCAGGCTCCATGCACCGGGAGCCTGATGTGGGATTCGATCCCGGTCTGCAGGATCGCGCCCTGGGCCAAAGGCAGGCGCCAAACCGCTGCGCCACCCAGGGATCCCCACCTTCCTTATTTAAATTCTACTGCTTAACATGCAAAGTAACCTAGAATGAGTTTTTCAAAGGTGTAAAATGAGGGAAATACACACAACGATATTTTCACGGCATCAACGATGTAAAATTTTAACCAAAACTTTCGGGGCGCCTGTGCGGCTCAGTTGGTTTAGCGTCCAATCTTAATTTCAGTTCAGGTCAGGATGTGAGGGCTGTGAGATCGAGCCCCACGTCGAGCATGCCTCTCCCTCAATCCCCACCCCCACCCCACCTGCTCCCACGTTCTCTCTCTGTAAAAACAAACAGAACAAAACTTCTCTTAATGCCACTTTGAATTATAGTTCCAATGTCTTACTAGGGACATACATTATACCAACCAGTTTTTCCAACATTAGATCCTGGGATTTGACTTCTCTACTTATTCTGAGCACGTAAAACTAACGTGCTCCTGGCTCTATATACTTGCCGCACACAGGTGATGCTGAACTTGCACTAAAAAGTGAAATGGTACCAGGTAAAAACAAAAGAGAAAGAAACTGCACTTTTGGAAGAATAACCAAAAGAAGCATGGAAGTTGTTATTTTCTGGAAGAGCGTGTACGTAATCCAAAGTCCTTGGCATGAGTGCCAGCTCTCCCGCTCACCAGCTCTGCCCCGTACAGCATCCCCTACATGGCTGTGTTCCCTTGTGGGCAAAATGAAGGTCATTATTCCTCCTCACAGGGTCTAGGTCATGATGCTACAAATGCATTAGAGGGAAATCTTTGTATGTCAGGACTATATTAAAATATTCCGATGCTGTCTTATTATAAAATACCTTCCTGAGAGTCATAAATACTTAAAACACCAAGTGGAGAAAATGATCTATTAACTTTTAACTGAATTGTATTATGATTACCCTAATGGGGGAAAATAGCTCAAGGGCATTTTGATCCTACAGACTTCTGCAGAGCCATCAGGCATCTCTTGATGTTTGAAATTACATCAACTGTCACAACCAGGTGTCTTTAAGTGCCAGGATCTGAAGAAAATTGGAGCTAACCACAATTTCATGAATATTGAAGAGGATGGCCTCTGGGATAGGTGGTCGCGTAGTGAGCCCACCATGGTAATCCACAGTGCACATCTTCGGGGCCATGGTGGTGATGCTTATCGTCAACAGGAGAAGCTGGGCTGCACCAGCAAGTCTCTGAAACCTGACACTCAGTTTTAGGACAGAAATCTTGAAAATGCTGTGTTTGACACAGGATTCGGGCATCACAGATGATTTGTTTGTCCCTGGAAAAGACCCCCCTTCCTATCTCTTGATGCTAGGTTAGCTAGGTTACTTTCTCTTCAAGTTGAAAATTGTCTACATTTGTGTTTTGTGATGACTTTCTGATGGACTTTAAGAAGCATGCTCATTTTGAAAAATGAGGCAAGTACACAAGTTCTGAGACCATTGAATGCTTAAATCTGATAGTTTTCACCACAGACCAGGGCAAGGACCATCTTTTCAACTCTTCATCCCCAACAGTTTGAATAAATATTGTACTCTTCCTTTGATGTAGTCATCCTTTTTCCATTTTTTTTAATGAAGCTTCAAAAAGTGGCAACTGTTTTAAAAAGAAGAGAATTTGGGGAAAGCTGGGTGGCTTAGTGGTTTGGTACCTGCCTTCTGCCCAGGGTGTGATCCTGGAGACCCGAGATTGAGTCCCACATCGGGCTCCCTGCATGGAGCCTGCTTCTCCCTCTGCCTATGTCTCTGCCTCTCTCTCTCTGTGCCTCTCATGAATAAATAAATAAAAATCTTAAAAAAATAAAAAAAATAAGAAGATAATTTGGATAGCACAGGAAAAGTAAAAGGGGCTCAATGTACATCATTCATAGAATTGGAACTAAAGAGGAATTCCTTTACTTGGTGCTGGGGGAGGTGGGGAGGGAGAGAGATGACAGGCTGATTTCAATATGGTGGCTCGAGGCCTCTTTCTCCATCTTCAAAGCCAGCGGCCTATCAGGTTCAAGTCGCACTCTACTCCCTCTACTCTCCAAATTGCTTCCACTCTCACATCTCCTTCCCTGTCACTGCTGGCTCTTTTTTTTATAGGTACCCTTGTGATTATACAGGGTTTACTTAGATAAACCAAGATGATCCTCTCATCTTAGCAATCCTCATCTTAGCCAGTGAAGCCTGGGAGACTCAGTCAGTTAAGCATCTGACTCTTGGTTTTGGCTCAGGTCCTAATCTCTGGAATGTGAGATCGAGCTCTACGTTGGGCTCCACACCCAGTGGGGAGTCTGTTTGAGATTCTCTCTCTCTGTTCCTCCCGACTCAAGCACACTCAGTCACCCTTTCTCTCTCTAAAATAATAAATAAATCTTTAAAAAGTGTTTTAAAAATAAATAATATATATATATATATATTTTTTTTTTTTGCCCTATCTGCAATGTCCCTTTTGAGATGGAAGTTAATATTTTCACAGATTTGGGGGATTAGATCATGGACATCTTTGGGGAGGGGTGAGCATTATGCTGTCTACCACCGTGGGTCAGGCAAGGTCTGATTCATGAAGGACAGCTTAGGTTGCGCGGTAACTTGGCAGCTCATGGTCAAGCATTCAGTGTCTATTAGGAGCCTGAAACAAGTCAGTTCTGTTTATTAAAAAGAGAATGGTTTTCTGCATAGAATGGCAGGATGTTTTTACAAGTTCTGCACCACAACTCGCCTATAGCATTAGCTTCCCAACCTGCAACAGACACTTCAATAACCATTGGATCTACTGTGGAATATGGTCCAAGCTCCAGCGACTGGCAACTCTGGGATAATCTCATGTGGTTAGACCTCATTCAAAAATACTATACTTTTATTGGTTTGGAAGAGCATACCCATATGAGTGTGTTTTTTTGTATTTAAAAATCAAATTTTTCTGTTAGGCATCATGCCTCTTTCTTAGTTGTAGGAGGGTCCAGATGTAGCAATATACATCTCACCTTAGGAAACTATATTAGAAGATGTCACTGGCCCTAGAAATTTTACTTAGGGGGCAAGCTGTTGATTTTGGGGGCAATTAGTTGCCAATCTCTGGCACATGGATGACTTACCATGGTGTTTAGATGAGTTGTTACTTCTTGCACCCCAGGTACAAGCACCAGGGTGGACCACTTTATGATGTAAAGCTGGTAAGTTGATAAAGCCAGAGGTAGATCACTGGGGATGTACCTGTGGCCCTGACCTGAAAGCAAAATGCTTCTCATGGTCCTTCTTGGCTGGTGTTCACACTCACACAACAACTTTTCACATCAGCCGTTGGAGTATAACTCAGAATTGTAACTACACTGTATTCCCATCTTACATAGCCAAAGGCAAATGGTGGAATGATGCAAAATGGAGGAACAGAGAATTAACGAGGATATGTTGGAAATGGGAAAGCAAGAGAAGGAGCAAGAGACAAAGAATATTTGCTGAATAACTCATAATTCATTAAAATTTATGACTAATACAGGAAAACATAGTCAAGAAACAGAAGCATGTGTAAATTATTTAAAATTATGACCATGAAAGAAACTATTAATAGTAATTGCCTTGAGAGTGTAGGATTTAGGAGAGGACATTCAATGTTAATTCTAATATGCACATATTTATGTATAAAAGTACATAATTTAATTTTCACTCCTAGTTGGATGTCTATTCATCAAACCATGTGTATAGACACACACATACATATAAATCTCCATAATACATTGCTTAGTAAAAAAAGGCAAACTGTGGAACCATATATTTAATGAGATGGACATCACCATACCTGTTCTCTAACGGTACACAGCGGTATGAACACAGGTTTAGCTACTGGGCTGAGCACAGCCTGGCTGTCACCTGGTAAGGGTCCCACAGAGGGCAGGCAGGTGTCTCCTGGGGGGACGCATTACACTTGACTGAGGAAGGCTCCGCTTCCCAGAGGGTTTTGGGCAGAGTGCAGTTGTCCGCAGTTTCAGAAGGGAGGGCTTCTTTTGCTCCTCCAAGCCTACCCTTCCCACTAGGTGACACCCACATGTCCTTGCCCTGCCAAGCCCCTGACGTTGTGGCTGGTTTCTTCAAAGTCCAGAGAGCAGAGAGCGCCTTTCACAGGACACAGGCTGTAAACTTAGGTGATGTAACCGTGTAACCACCTCCAGGCAATGCCACGTGTCCTGTCTCTTCTGCTAGATTCTGTTGGCTGGAAGGAGGCCACCAGGGGTGCCCACCCTATAGGAGAGCAGATCCCAGAAGGTGATCACTCCCGGAGCTGGGGCTCCTGGGAGGCCTTCCTAGACTCTGTCCGGCACACCTGTTTATGTGGCTTGTTGCAAAATGTGTACACACATATATACGTACTTATACGGTAGGTACCTAATTGTGAAATACAATCATTCATAAAGACTGACTATTTAGGAGGATATATCTCAGGAGTTAACACTGACAATCTCTGTAAGGTAGAACTGGATGTGGGAAGAAAAGGGCCTTTAGTTTACACAAAGATGTATGATTTGAAACTTTTACCACAATTATGTGTTTTATGGGTTTAATAATAATAAAAATAGGGATCCCTGGGTGGCGCAGCGGTTTGGCGCCTGCCTTTGGCCCAGGGCGCCATCCTGGAGACCCGGATCAAATCCCGTCGGGCTCCCGGTGCATGGAGCTTGCTTCTCCCTCTGCCTGTGTCTCTGCCTCTCTCTCTCTCTCTCTCTTTCTCTGTGTGTGTGACTATCATAAATAAAATTTAAAAAAAGACTTTATTAAAAAATAATAATAAAAACGTATGAGAAAATATGTTGTAATCGATAAAATGGAAAAAATCCTTTCAAAAATGATTTGCTTCGATTAGAAAATTTCCAAAAGATGTATTTAACAATAAAAATCTCTTTTCTGTCAGGAAAATTTCATATTCAATTTATATGATGTAATCTAATCACTGTACTGCTCATAGAGATCTGCTGTGCCCCATAAATGAAGAAGACAAATGCATAATTAAATCGTCAATATATTATATTATTTAGATCTCATGACATTGCTCATCGAGCAGTGATAAGTAAATAGATCAGAATTCAATGTATAGCAGTTTAGGTTTCATAAACAAAGAAAGTTGTTGCTCCAAAGCAATTATCCCTTTTAAGATTATTCAGACAATTCGTTTTTAAAGGTCTTGGATTACATTGGCATTGCATGATATCCAAGAACATGTATCATTACAAAATCTGAAATACCCTAAATCTTACAATACTATTTACTGGCCTAAGGTATCACGAAATATGCCTTAGTGAGATTATTTGCATATATTTAAAAAATATTTTTTGAAAAAAAATATTTTTTGAAATCTAAATTTCCTCAGGAAATAGGATTTCTTTAGAGTATTTTCAGTACCAGGAATAAAAGTAGTAGAAAGTTGAGTGATGAATCTTGGATTAACTGACTCTCAAAGTTTATCATCAAATGCTGTCTTTGTTGTTCCCTGAACACAGGAGAAGAGTAACTTCTGTTTCAACAATCTCCTCAGGTGTCCAATTTTCCAATTTTTGTGGATATGACTTGGCGCACAGTGTACCTGACCCAGCATATATATCGTGTTGGATCAATGCTAAATGCTGGGACGCTCATGGGTTCTCTGAAATTCATCCTGTTACTTCAATTGAAATGACAGTGCCTGAGCTTGAAAGCAAAAATAATGGAGAATTTTCCCTCACTGGGATTTTGGATGGACACCAAGCAATAACAAGTGATGGCTCTTTTAAGGCGTGAGAGAGAGAGAGAGATAAATAGATAGAAAAAGGTAATATCCCATGTCGCTTGAATAGCAATCACACAATGAGAGTCGAAATTCCCCAGATAGAGTCTATTTCTTTGCAAGAAGGAAAGACAATTGATGATGCTGTGTCCATCCATCTATGTATGTGTGTCTGTGTGTGTGTGTGTGTATGCACGTGTCTGTGACAGTTTGCATATTTTATTAAAATATTATTAGGATGTTGTCATGCTACACATGCCTTACTGAAATGAACCTTTTGATGAACCAAAGCTTAATAATGACTTGGTATGTTCTAGAGTGATATTTTTGGAGACATTCCATATTTTTAATTGCTATACATTGAAACTTGCCATATGAACTTGTCATATTTCATACATCACTTACAATTCCAGAGGACATTTTGCTTTTTTTTCCCCCAAAATTTCACCTATAAAAGGAACACTTTAATAAGCAGCCTTGTGCCTGTGTTCCTGCACAAAAATAAGGGTTTTCTGTGGGGCATGGAGTTAGGATCAAATTTCCTGAGGTGTGCGGATGCACATTGTATTTTAGCTGAGCACTGCAAATTCTATTTCAATTTGACTTTGCAACTTCCACCCCAACCTGTAGTACAGGGTAAGTCTCGCATCCTCCATGCTTTTATATTTATAGATTAAAATTTTGTCTATCTAAAGGGGAAAAATGGTTTCAGCCCATAATGATATGTTTCATTGACTTTTGGAGTCTATTTTGATGATGATCAGAAACTATTGCCTATCAAAATATCAAATAGATCGTGCCGATCTATTTGCATATCATGAGTAATGCAGTGAAACGTGTATATTGCAAAGATTTATGCATTTGTCATCTAGGCTCATGGGATACAGAATATCTCTTTCTACGAGTACAATTCTGATGATGGCATAATGTCAGATTAAATATGCTCTATATTCCTGCACAGTGGATGGCAATACATATATGTCCACTGTATATATGTAATTATTAGCTTACATTTTCTGTCCTGGACTTCCAGCATGCTCTCTTTATGCTTTACATACTGAAGCTTTAGGATATGCCCAGATTGTCCATTTGTTTTGTTTTTGGTGTTGTTTTTATCCACCTAGATCTCAGGGTTTATGGTTATGGTTTTAAATGGGATTAACTCCATAAACTGGTGCTGCATTGGGCGTTGAGCCTAGCAAGTCCAGTTGGGTAAACATGTCAGAAAGAAGAGACAGTGGCCATGAGTTTAGAGGCTAAAGACAACAAACATAGTGTTTTGTTGTCAGAATGTTTCACTGCTGACAAAATTAGGGTAAATTGGAACTATAGGAAAATACAGGAATCCATGAAATGGCATGAGTCTGAGTCTCTCCATTCTTCCTTGTGGTCCCCAAACCCATGTGGTTAGGCTCCAGACATCCTAACTCAAGTGCTTTAAAAAGGTCCTTAAACTTAATATTCATAAAAGTGAATATCGGCCCCCAAAGACGTCCTCTTCCAGAACTATGTCCTGTAACAAACACCACCGTGCTGTGGCTCAGAACCCTGGTCTGCCACCAGGACGTGTATCACCAAATCTTGTTGTACACCCCAATTATTTTGTATCTCCCCACCTGTCACCAACACGGGCGTCTGAGCCGCCACCCTCCTCAACCCCATGTGGGCACGTGTCTCTCTGTGGCTTCTCTGCCTTCACATCCGCTCCTCCTCAACTGCTCGGTTCATTCCCCACAGGGTAGCCAGGGCCACATTTTAAAAATGCCACTTAATCATGAGAGCCCCTTCTCTGAAACCCATAAGTGGTTACATTTGTGTCTCCACGCACCAGAGTTGAGACTCTTATTCCAACTTGAAATGACTTTTCTGGTGGTGCCAGCCCCGTGGTGCTATCTCTGATGCATGGGGGCGTTCCAGAACACCTTTTTCATGATTGAAGACAAGTGTTGTCCCCAATTCACACCTTCTGGTCCAGAAAAATTTAGTAGAGTGTAGTTATTAAATAGAGAGATGTAGGTGAAATATTTCTGTTTGAACCCTATTTGTATCAACCCAGGACATAACCCAGGACACGAGGTAAACAGACTGAATGTTTTACTGACACCGGATCATTAATAACCTACTGTTGGTCCATGTTGTTTCTTTAAACACAGTGGACATTGTTTTAGGAAGGCGATTAGTTGTCACGATAATCAAACCGTCCACAGAGCTTTTAAGCATGGGGCGTGGCAAAAGGCCAATAACCTGATTTTGAATATCTGGGAAACAAAAATGAGGTAAAAATGATACCTGTTTATATCCACGTAAAACACGACTGATGCTTCCCTTGGCTCCGGTTTTCTTTTTCAATATTCCCCTGGCTGTTCAGGGTCTCCTCTGATTCCACACAAATCTTAAGAGGATTTGTTCCATCTCTCTGAAGACAGTCCATGGTATTTTGTTAGGGATTGCATTAAATGTGTACATTGCCCTGGGTAGCATGGACATTTTCACAATATTAATTCTTCCGATCCATGAGCAATATTTTTCCATCTCTTTGTGTCTTCCTCAATTTCTTTCAGAAGTGTTCTGTAGTTTTTAGGGTATAGATCCTTTACCTCTTTGGTTAGGTTTGTTCCTAAGTATCTTACACTTTTGGGTGCAATTGTCAATGGGATTGACTCCTTAATTTCTCTTTCTTCAGTCTCATTGTTAGTGTATAGAAATGGCACTGATTCCTGGGCATTGATTTCATATCCTGCCACACTGCTGAATTGCTGTATGAGTTCTAGCAATCTTGGGTTGCTCAGGTTGTACTACAAAGCTGTGCTCCTCAAGACTGTGGTCCTGGCACAAAAACAGACACTTAGATCGATGGAACAGAATAGAGAACCCAGAAGTGGGCCCTCAACTCTATGGTCAACTAATATTCGACAAAGCAGGAAAGACTATGCACTGGAAAAAGGACAGTCTCTTCAATAAATGGTTCTGGGAACATTGGACAGCCACGTGCAGAAGAGTGAAACTGGACCACCCTCTCACACCAGACACAATAATAAACTCAAAATGGATGAAAGATCTAAATATGAGACAAGATTCCATCCAAATCCTAGAGAAGAACACAGGCAACACCCCTCTTGAACTTGGTCACAGCAACTTCTTGCAAGACACATCCATGAAGACAAGGGAAACAAAAGCAAAAATGAATTATTGGGACTTCATCAGGATAAAAAGCTTCTGCACAGCAAAGGATACAGTCAACAAAACTAGAAGATAACCTACAGAATGGGAGAAGATATTTGCAAATGACACATCAGATAAAGGGCTAGTATCCCAGATCTAGAAAGAACTTATTAAACTCAACAGCAAAGACAGAAACAATCCAATCATGAAATGGGCAAAAAACATGAACAGAAATCTCACAGAGGAAGACATAGATGTGGCCAACAGGCACATGAGAAAATGCTCCGCATCACTTGCCATCAGGAAAATACATATCAAAACCACAATGAGATATCACCTCACACCAGTGAGAATGGGGAAAATTAACAAGGCAGGAAACCACAAATGTTGGAGAGGATGCGGAGAAAGGGGAACCCTCCTGCACTGTGGATGGGAATGTGAACTGGTGCAGCCACTCTGGAAAACTGTGTGGATTTCCTCAAAGGGTTAAAAATAGACCTGCCCTACGACCCAGCAATTGCACTGTTGGGGATTTACCCCAAAGATACAGATGGAGGGAAACGCCGGGACACCTGCACCCCGATGTTTCTAGCAGCAATGTCCACAATAACCACACTGTGGAAGGAGCCTCGGTGTCCATAGAGAAGCTGTGGTCTCTGTATAGAGTGGGATATTCCTCAGCCATTAGAAATGACAAATACCCACGATTTGCTTCAACGTGGATGGACCTGGAGAGTATTATGCTGAGTGAAATAAGGCAATCAGAAAAGGACAAACCTTATATGGTCTCATTCATTTGGGGAATATAAAAAATAGTGGAAGGGAATAAAGGGGAAAGGAGAGAAAATGAGTGGGAAATAGAGAGGGAGACAGAACAGGAGAGACTCCTAACTCTGGGAAACGAACTAGGGGTGGTGGAAGGGGAGGATGGCGGGGGGTGGGACTGACTGGGTGACGGGCACTGAGGGGGCACTGGATGAGATGAGCACTGGGTGCTATGCTATATATTGGCAAATCGAACTCCAATAAAAATATACAAAAAAACATGACCGATGCTAATTGTGAAGTATACATCAAACCCACAAATACGTATATTGTGCTTCAGCAGATACCTGGTGGTTTTCACCGGGATGACTTGACAAAAGTATGGGCTTTTCTTATTGTTGACAAGACAGGTTGGATTCAGATTAAACAACAGCCACAAAATCTTTGGCCTTGAGACATAATTTAAGGCGTTGAAACTCTCCAATGTGACAAATTGCAATGTCATGGGAGACAGCACATGGCAAAAACAGCACATGACGGTTGTTTCTGATCGTACGCTGCTGGGCTGGCAGCGTCTGTGGACCCTCACTGCTGCAATCACCAGTTACCCAGGGAGATTTCAGTGTTCCCGTCAAATAGTCTGTACTATTTTGCGGACTTTGTTCATTGTTCGGGGGCATCGATTCTCTTTTTTCCAGTGAAACAGACCTATTGAACCATTTGCTGTAAATCCTATACATATGCCCAGTGTGATTATTTCCTAATGCCTTATTTACTATAAATCAGTGTAAAACAGTTATTTTTTTTAATCAGAAATACACCAGAAATAAGGCAATTCCCCTTTAAACACCAACCAAGTGACTTTGCTCAGGTCAGATCTGTAGTCACTGCACCGAGGAATTTGCGCTTCGCACCCGTTCACGCACGTTGACAGTGGTGGCCGGTTTTGAGCTCGTCGTTATTTGTGCACGTCTGATGCTGGGCTCGGACATGCTTCTTATTTTAATTAACGTCTTTATTAAGATGTGATCAAGAGAGAACAGTGTAGCCCATTTTTAACGTGCGCGGTGGGTGAGCTTGGGTGGGTGACTATGCGGGACAAAGCACCAGCACCATCAAGGGAAAGAGCAGCCCCGTGGCCCCAAGAGTTTCCTCCTGCCGCCGTGGGG